>NC_069504.1:178910245-179007745 GCF_027579735.1 Bombina bombina
CTATTAGTGCTGGTATTACAAGTGGTAAATAGAGTGTTGCCCTACGCTCAACCCAAAATACTGCATTAAAATATAGCACTTTTTAACCTATAGTAAAACATTATCAGCTGCTAATTTACATAACAAAACTTGAAAATGCTTTGAAAATGAACGTTTTAAAGGGACACTGAACCCAAATGTTTTCTTTCGTGATTCGGATAGAGCGTGACATTTTAAGCAACTTTCTAATTGACTCCTATTATCAAATTTTCTTCATTCTCTTGTTATCTTTATTTGGAATGCAAGAATGTAAGTTTAGATGCCGGACCATTTTTGGTGAACAACCTGGGTTGTTCTCGCTGATTGGTGGATAAATTCAGCCACCAATTAAAAAGTGCTGTCCAAAGTCTGAACTAAAACAAAAAGCTTAGATGCCTTCTTTTTCAAATAAAGATAGCAAGAGAATGATGAAAAATTGATAATAGGAGTAAATTAGAAAGTTGCTTAAAATTGCATGCCCTGTCTGAATCACAAAAGAAATATTTTGGGTACAGTGTGGTGATGGAAACGGCAAACAAAGTCATCCAGAACATACGCTGTTAAAACAGCAGAACAAATGCCAAGAAACAGAACTGAAAACAATAACTGTACAACTTGAAGAGCCACCATCTCCTGTTACTAATGACAATAAGATTGCTGAGTCGGCCAGTGAAAATCAGATCCAGAAGGCTTCCGGTATGTTATTGTCCTTTCTGGTTGGCTATTTTGTTGCTTGTATTATATTCGGCTGCTTTATTATATTTGTATCTCGAAAATAATGCAGTTGGTCCTCCATTTTACATGATAGTATTAAAGGGACAGTCTAGACCAAAATAAACTTTCATGATTCAGATAGAGCATGTAATTTAAAACAATTTTCCAATTTACTTTTAGCACCAATTTTGCTTTGTTCTCTTGGTATTCTTAGTTGAAAGCTTAACCTGGGAGGTTCATATGCTAATTTCTTAGACCTTGAAGCCCACCTCTTTCAGATTGCATTTTAACAGTTTTTCACCACTAGAGGGTGTTAGTTCACATATTTCATATAGATAACACTGTGCTCGTGCACGTGAAGTTATCTGGGAGCAGGCACTGATTGGCTAGACTGCAAGTCTGTCAAAAGAACTGAAAAAAGGGGCATCTTGCAGAGGCTTAGATAAAAGATAATCACAGAGGTTAAAAGTATATTATTATAACTGTGTTGGTTATGCAAAACTGGGAAATGGGTAATAAAGGGATTATCTATCTTTTAAAACAATAAAAATTCTGGTGTAGACTGTCCCTTTAAAGGGGCAGTCTACAATAGAATTTTTATTGTTTTAAAAGATAGATAATCCTTTTATTACCCATTCCCCAGTTTTGCGTAACCAACACAGTTATAATAATATACTTTTTACCTATGTGATTACCTTGTATCTAAGAATCTTCTGACAGCCCCCTGATCACATGACTGTGACTATTTAAAATCTATTGCCTTGCATTTAGTACTGTGTTGTGCTAACTCTTAAATAACTTCTCGTGCTAATAATTAAATCAATACTAAGGAAACAAAGGTTTATTCAAGATTATTTTTCTTTGGTAGAATTAAACGGATATGGTATATAATGGGAGGGACTGGGAATGGGTCAAAGATGTGTATATATACAGTATATGTGTATATGTGTGAAGTCTTCTATGATTAACTTTCATTAAAATAGTATAGCACATAACTACCCAAAGAGTGGATTTTCTGTTTACCAGCTTTGTTCCCAATTATCCATGAACATATTCAGGGAAAAGCAATTTTACAGTGAACTGTCCCTTTAATGTGCACCACCATGAGGTCTATTACGTAAGGGATTTAGAGCACCCAAACTATCTAACATGCAGAGGATAGTGCGCACAAGAACATGCTTGAGCAATAAAAAACAACTTTGTCTTTTGCACTCAAACAATGTTAGTGCTCCACAGTGTTAATAAGTTTGCCACTACACTTGTAATCTAGCCAAATGTGCAGGTATTAGCATGTAGGAACCAAGACAAATAAAGTGCTAATGAATGAGAAAATAGGGGTGTTGATAAGGAAACCAGGAATTTATATTTTACCTTCATATTTTAGCTTTGTTAGCATCCCAAACTTTTAAGAAAAAAAACATCCATGAGTGCATCAAAAACTGTAGCTCACAAGTGGGGAAGTAGTGCAAACCCCTTCACTGCCTGACATTGTTTGCGGCCTTCTCTGGCATCCAAATTTAACCCTAACCAGTCAATAGTCCTCCAATAATCTCATGAGCAAATGTTTCGACATTTAAGGGGACAAGAAACACCAAAAGTTTATTTCATAATTTGCATAGAACAAACAATTGTAATCACCTTTCCAATTTACTTAAATTATCAAATTTACTTAATTCTCTTCTTATCCTTTGCTGAAGAAATAGCATAGCAGCTAGATGAACACATCTAGTTAGCCACTCACAAGATACCAATGTGTGCAGACACCAATCAGCAGCTAGCTCCAACAAGTGTGGGATATGTGTGTATTCTTTTTCAACAAGGGATACCAAAAGAAGGAAGCACATTTGATAAAAGAAGTGAATTTAAAAGTGTCTTAGAATTACATGCTCTATCTGAATCATGCCTTTAATACTGTTGCACCATCTTCCATAAACATTGTTGATCGCTATAATTTTAGCACAGTCATTTAAACAGGAATTTATCAAAATGCAAATGATAATGATACATTATATATTATATGCTATAATATTACCTTTCCAGCTCCCGTTGATCCAGCAACTGCTAGTAACTCTCCTTTTTCTATTTTAAAATTGATATCTGAAAGGACTGGTGTGACATGTAGTGAAAAATTGCCAAAGAACAAGTTTGGCTCGTCGTTCGATACCGTACCTCCATTTGCTTCAAGTTTTGCTTTTTCAAAAAACTCACCAATACCCTAAAAGAAATTTTAGAAATAAGTGTTCCTAATCAAAAAAGGGAGGATTAAAATTATAAAGAATAGTTTGATATACTGACCTCATCCCAAGACGCTGTAACATTCTCCATTGCAACCTCCGTGGTTGTTAAATTATATTCCAAAGATTTATGTTCTTCTTTTTGCAGGAAATCCTGTTGGTTATATACAAAAATCTTTAAGAACACATTGTTGTATTTTCATATATTAATACTGTAATGCCAGTCCTGTTTCACAGGATTTTCTGCCATGACATATGTACTCAATATAATTTAGAAGTAATGGGACAAAACTCTGAACATATCTGTTTAAAAAGACCAAAAAACATAAATTGGATCCCCTATAAAAATGTTTAATTAGGTGCAGTAAAGGAGCATTAGCAATATATATTATTTATTTTGTCCCCTTTTCCAGTAATTTAAATACTATTTTTTTTTATTCTTACAAGTGATTGAAAAATGTATTCTAGAAGTCAAAAACCTAACGCTGCTATGGTCTAAGAAAAAGATTGTTTTATCACAACGCTCATTTATATTTGTTATCTTTAGAAGGGATTTTAAAGGGTATGTTTCTGGACTGCAAAACAATGCAATTTTTCTAGTTTAAATGTTTTTAAAACATTAGTTTTGTATACTGATCTTTTGCAGTACAGAGTTCCGATGCTGATGTAATATATGCTAGCTTTATGTGTTAGTTTAGCTCAAATACATTCAAACAATGCTAATAACAAATAACTAGCTATACTGATTACTTTGGAAATTTGATACAAGTCTATTATCTATAAAACAGGAAAGAAGGGCAAATATTAACAGAATTATTTATTTATTTTAATTTTATATAACACAATGATGTCCATCTGTAGCAATTGTACATTTAATTCACTTTTAAAATATTTGAGTACAAAGAAGTAATTTTTTGCACAAATAAATCAGTACGCACCCCCTTCCCTTCCATTTCTGAATATATGGTCTGTACAAAATGTAGTATTTCCTAAGGGTATTAAATTGAAAGGGACATTCCAATCAAAATTTAAATGCACATAGATGAGTTACATCTTTGAATAGAAACATATGTGCAATATACATGTATTAGCAAAAATGCTTCTATCACTGTTTTAGTGTTAACATTTTTCTCTGCATGTGCATGTGAAGCATAGCTAGATATTCTCAGTGCACCAGCATTTTAAATACTGCAGCTTCTCAGAGCGCCAGTGGGGCTTATACTAAGTTAGCAATTAACAAATTGAGTAATTACCAGATGACACAAGCACCTTAGGATCTCTGAGCAAATGCTGTGTTTAAAATGCTGGTGCACTGTGCATACTTAAATACCCTTTTAAATCAGCTATAGCTTTTATTAGAAGCATTTAATAATTACAAAAATGCTTCTATTCAAAACTGAAATACATCCATGTGGATTCCAATGTTGGCTGGAATGTCCCTTTAATACACTTCTATGAACCAGAACTTGACAAATATGTTTTAGATCTATGAGTCAGCCCACAAATTTAGTAGCCTCATTCCAATGATATATATATATTCTGTTTCCCGGATGTCAGGACTGTTCATCTGTTCTTAAGCTGGGTGATACCATTTGATAAAGGTGCCAGTGGGCAACCAAACGTCATGGATCTTTATTTTTAAACTTTTCTAATAAAAGCTATTTTTATTGAAAATCCAGTGAGTGCTGTCATTGCATTGGACTATATATACAGTGGATATAAAAAGTCTACACACCCCTGTTAAAATGTCAGGTTTCTGTGATGTAAAAAAATGAGACAAAGATAAATCATTTCAGAACTTTTTCCACCTTTAATGTGACCTATAAACTGTAAAACTCAATTGAAAAACAAACTGAAATATTTTAGGTAAAGGGAAATAAAAATAAAAAAATAAAATAATATGTTTGCTTAAAGGGACACTGAACCCAATTTTTTTCTTTCATGAT
Organism: Bombina bombina; assembly: GCF_027579735.1. NCBI lineage: Eukaryota > Metazoa > Chordata > Amphibia > Anura > Bombinatoridae > Bombina > Bombina bombina. The sequence goes on from NC_069504.1 coordinate 178,915,158, forward strand.
TCAGACAGAGCATGTAATTTTAAGCAACTTTCTAATTTACTCCTATTATCAATTTTTCTTTGTTCTCTTGCTATCTTTATTTCAAAAAGATGGTATCTGAGCTATTTTTTGGATCAGAACCATGGACAGCACTTGTTTATTGGTCGGTTAAATTAATCCACCAATCAGCAAGGACAACCCAGGTTGTTCACCAAAAATGGGCCGGCATCTAAACTTACATTCTTGCTTTTCAAATAAAGATACCAAGAGAATTAAGAAAATTTGACAATAGGAGTAAATTTGAAAGTTGCTTAAAATTGCATGCTCTATCTGAACCGCAAAAGAAAAAATTTGGGTTCAGTGTCCCTTTAAGTGTGAACACCCTTTTATAACTGGGGTTGTAGCTGGGTTCAGAATTAAGCAATCACATTCAAAATCATGTTAAATAGGAGTCAGTACACAGCTGTCATCATTTAAAGTGCCTCTGATTATCCCCAAATAAAGTTCAGCTGTTCTAGTAGGTCTTTCCTGACATTTTGTTAGTTGCATCCTACACAAAAGCCATGGTCCGCAGAGAGCTTCTAAAGCATCAGAGGGATCTCATTGTTAAAAGGTACCAGTCAGGAGAAGGGTACAAAAGAATTTCCAAGGCATTAGATATACCATGGAACACAATGAAGACAGTCATCATCAAGTGAAGAAAATATGGTGCAACAGTGACATTACCAAGAACTGGATGTCCCTCCAAAATTGATGAAAAGACGAGAAGAAAACTGGTCTGGGAGGCTGACAAGAGGCCTACAGCAACATTAAAGGAGCTGCAGGAATATCTGGCAAGTACTGGCTGTGTGGTACATGTGACAACAATCGCACGTATTCTTCATATGTCTGGGCTATGGGGTAGAGTGGCAAGATGGAAGCCTTTTCTTACAAAAAAAAACATCCAAGCCTGGCTAAATTTTGCAAAAACACATCTGAAGTTTCCCAAAAGCATGTTGCAAAAGGTGCTCTGGTCTGATGAAACCAAAGTTGAACTTTTTGGCCATAATTCCAAAAGATATGTTTGTCGCAAAAACAACACTGCAATGCATATCACCAAAAGAACACCATAACCACAGTGAAGCATGGTGGTGTCAGCATCATGCTTTTCGGCTGTTTTTCTTCAGCTGGAACTGGGGCCTTAGTCAAGGTAGAGGGAATAATAAACAGTTCCAAATACCAGACAATATTGGCACAAAACCTTCAAGCTTCTGCATGAAAGCTGAACATGAAGAGGAACTTTATCTTTCATTATGACAACGACCCAAAGCATACATCCAAATCAACAAAGGAATGGCTTCACCAGAAGAAGATAAAAGTTTTGGGATGGCCCAGCCAGAGCCCAGACCTGAATCCAATTAAAAAACTGTGGAGTGATCTGAAGAGGGCTGTGCACAGGAGATGCCCTCACATTCTGACAGATTTAGAATGTTTTTGCAAAGAAGAGTGGACAAATCTTGCCAAGTCAAGATGTGCCATGCTGAAAAACTCATACCCAAAAAGACTGAGTGCTGTAATAAAATCAAAAGATGCTTCAATAAAGTATATAATTATGCAACCATATTATTTTTTTTTTTATTATTTCTATTTCCCTTTACCTAAAAGATTTCAGTTTGTTTTTCAATTGAGTTGTACAGTTTATAGGTCACAATAAAGGTGGAAAAAGTTCTGAAATGATTTATCTTTGTCTCATTTTTTTACATCACAGAAACCTGACATTTTAACAGGGGTGTGTAGACTTTTTATATCCACTGTATATATACAGTATGTATATATATATATATATATATATATATATACACAAGTAGCAGGTGTCCCAGCACTCCAGCCTTGGCAATGTGTCAACCACCTGGGTGCAATCCTCAGTGTTCATATACAATTATATGTGGAAGTGAAGGGCACTCTCAGGGTTTTTTGTAACACAATATGTGTTTAATCTGAGCCACAACAAGTCATCAAGGACAGAGTCGATGTTTCGGCTCACATTAGAGCCTTCTTCAAGACAAAGTAAATCTGTGAAAGAAAGAAACATATATGCAAACAATATATATATACAAAGTACAGTGAAAACAAACACCCAACACCATTGTTACTTTAAATTAAGTTTGCTTAAAAGGATAAACATTAACTCAAGACCAACAAGAGAGCCATAATGCACGCTCAATACAAATAGAGCAAATCTAGCTACAAATTTTGTTTCATGTAGCTAGATTTGCTCTATTTGTATTGAGTGTGCATTATGATGTCTCGTGGACTCTAAACCAAGGTGACAGTGGCTCCCTGGTTCATGCAAAATATTTTTGCATGAAAAAAATTAAAGCTGTTTATTTATATTATAGAACTAACAGAAAGTACAGAACTGATCTGTGACACAGAATTTAATAAGGGTAACTCCGACATCTCTATTGGAGGACAGTAAAATTCCCTTGAATGCATGAAAACAAAAATGTTTTGGTTTTTTTAGCACAGAGATGTTTTTCTTCCTTTTTAAATGCTGTAATACATTCTAAAATGCCCTCTTATAGGTTTCATAAATAATAAAATACTTTACTTTTACTTTACTTTTTACATAGAGATGCTCAGGTGATATTTTCCTGTCAGCTTTTTATAGTTATACTGCATCAGTTTCAAGTGATTTAGCATATGAGTATTATGTCCCTTTAATCTACAACATTATTTTTGAATGTTTGAAAACAATCACTTCTATATCATTCCTGTAATTGTTTCAGGGCATATTCTTGACCTTACCAGATTTATAAAATGCATGAAATATATGTAAAATATCAAATCCAAAATTAAAACCACAGGCTCCTCAGCCTACGGCTATCCCACTCATTGAGAATGACGGGACAGGATGGGATGTTTTATTTTATATGCACAGCACAGACTGTATTTATATCAACACTGCAAGGAGAATGCAGTGTCAAGGCATCGGGAGAGTTAAAGGGATATGAAACACAATTTTTTCATTATTCAGATAGAGTATACAAGTTTAAAGGAACAGTCTACACTAAAATTGTTATTGTTTAAAAAGAGAGTTAACGCCTTTACTAACCCTTCTCCAGCTATGCACAACCAACATTGATATATTAATATACTTTATAACATTTAAACCTCTAAATTTCTGCCTGTTTCTAAGCCACGACAGACAGCCTCTTAGTACATGCTTTTGTATTTGCTTTTCACAAAAGGAGACTGCTAGTTCATGTGGGCCATATAGATAACATTGTGTTCACGCCTGAGGAGTTATTTAAGAGTTACACAGTACTAAATGCAAGTCAATAGATATTAAATAAAAAGTCGTGTGATCAGGGGGCTGTCAGAAGATGCATAGATACAAGGTAATCACAGAGGTAAAAAAAACTTAAATTATGCTTACCTGATCATTTTCTTTTTTTCAGATGGAAAGAGTCCACAGCTGCATTCATTACTTTTGGGAAATACGAACCTGGCCACCAGGAGGAGGCAAAGACACCAAAGCCAAAGGCTTAAATACTCCTCCTACTTCCCTCATCCCCCAGTCATTCTGCCGAGGAACAAGGAACAGTAGAAGAAATAGCAGGGTGAAAAGGTGCCAGAAGAATAGAAAATAAAGACGCCCCACAGAAAAAATATGGGTGGGGAGCTGTAGACTCTTTCCATCTGAAGAAAAGAAAATTATCAGGTAAGCATAATTTAACTTTTTCTTCATAAATGGAAAGAGTCCACAGCTGCATTCATTACTTTTGGGAAAACAATACCCAAGCTATAGAGGACCCTGAATGCAAATACGGGAGGGTACAATAGGCGGCCCATTCTGAGGGCACAAGGCCTGAAAAAAACACAACCCAACCAAACCCCACTTCGTCGGAGCCGGACAAAAAAACTAGAAGGAAAAGGCCCCAAGGACACTGGGCCGCAGATAGTATGAAAGCCTAACCAGAGGCCGCAAACAAACTCACTGAGCCAACACTCCTCCAGGAGAACCGTCGCCCAGCAGTCGGTCCCCACACAACCCTACCTAGTACAGTACCAAAATCCACAAAAGGAAGAGGACAAGGGTAAGCCAAAGAGACACCCAAAGGTACAACAAAATCCATAAAGGAAAAACTCCCTTCAAAGGAAGGCCAATCCACTGAGACCCGAATGGATCCTGAGAACAAGGGGAGACAACGCCCAACCCACAAGGAGCAACCGGGCATCATCAAGGAGAAGAAACATCCCCCAAACATTGTGCAACAGCATTGAAAAGACAACTGAAGACAAAGTCCTCAAAACGTCAAAACTCAGAGACTGAGTCAACAGCAAAGTACAAGTAGTAAACTCAGAAATAAACATCTGAGTCCAGTAACACGCTGCCATCCATTGGAGACACGGAGAAAACACTATCTTTAATGAAGAAATGGCAGAGCAAATAGCAGATTGCCCAACCTCCAAGACAGAGGACACTCTCCAGGCAATCCAGGCTGCCAAGCCTACTCACAGATCACAAAGGGGGATAGGCACAGAACCTCAAAAAACAAGGTCCACTGTCACCCCCAAGACCTGAGGAAGAACAACAGATCTCAGATTCTACACCTAGCCGGACCAGCCCAAGCAGCGGCAGATCTGAAGCAAGGGAACCAAAAGGAACTCCAAAACCCGCCCCCAAAAGTGCGGAAAAATGGACACAGGCACGTCAACCTAAAGACAATCGAGCAGGCGATAGACCCAAGGGATCTAGCAAAGCCACCCGACAAAGTCTCAATGCGGAGCCAGCAGCTCCCCAGATGGAAAGGAACAACTCAAAGAGCAGACCAGTCCCCAAACCAGATAAAACATCTGCTAGGAGAAACAGACAAAATCCAGAGGTCTCAATGAAGAAGAACCACTAAAGGAACAAATCCAAAAAGGACAATTTCCTAAAGCAACACCGCCCCGACTGCCGGAAAAGAGGCACTAAACCCTCTCATTTTCCCACCACGTCGAAAGGAATACTCTAGGTTCCGAGGGTATCGGAAGCAACAGAGAGTGACGCAGTAATATTCACTGACAAAGTCACCAGAGAAACGGCTATTTAGGACTGAAACAATCCCGAGAGCCGCACAGACCCACAGGTCCTCTTGAGAATGCTTAGCTGAAACTTGTAAAACAAATAACAAGAAAACTAAATAATGCTAAGAGCACTCGGCACCCCCGACCTGACCAGCAAGGTATGATAGGTGCCACGTGTCTGACTAAGCCGCGAGACAGAAGATCTGAACCCAAGCAGGACCTGCCTGCAAACAGGGCCATAACTGCCAAGCTGGCTAAATCCGCCCTCAGAGAGGAAGAAAAACAGACAAATCGATCCCAGATATTTTTAAGTTCCCACAGGAAACATAGCATGATAAATAAAATTCATCCTAACCGGATAAAATAAAATATTAGGCAACCCGAGGGTTAACGCCCAAGAAGAACAGAAGATCTGCAGGACCAGCCTAACGGAAACCCTTTTCTTCCAACAAAACTGGGAAGGATCTCGATAACAAGACTTAAAGGAGATTACTTCATCCCCCCATGTCTAACAAGGTGAGCAAATCAAAGGAGGAGACTGATGAGTCCCATACCCAAGAAGGATAGGGTCCCCAAACAGCTCAAAAACGTGCCTGAGAAAAACACAAAAGCGAGGCCGCCTGTAATGAAAGGCACAACACTCAGGAACAGTTACACCCGCAGGGAACAGTACGTACCCTCCAGTGGCTGAGAGACCTGGGGCAATTGGGCACGAGCATAATCGCAAATAAACATCTGGACTTTGTAGATGCGCAAGCACCAAAAGTCTGTAAAAGCGAAAACGTGCCACAACCTCCGGGGGGAACAATCCACCCTCCGAGGAGGGAAACACATAACCTGGGTTACCCGCATGTGTAGCAGTAAGGAGCGGTAGAGAACTCGCCTCCTGGAGGACAGGGCCCCCTGAGGCAGATGGCTCAGCAGTCCCTTGAATACCCAAGCCCGAGGAACAAGGCGCTCTAGGACTGCCTAAAGAACATAACTGACTGACCTGAGTCAAAGGGGCCAATTCACATTCTTCACAGAATGAAGAATCTGAATCAGAAAGTTGACCAATCTCAACATCAGCATCCTCCATAACTGGATAAAGGATACCCAAAAATGTACTATATATAAAGCAATTTAAACGGCAACTGACACCCACAATGGCTGGGGCACTCACCAGCTCCTATGTACCAGACACCAGCGGACTAGAATTTTCCATTGCCACACAATCTGGAATGCGGAAATGGGAGACCAGAACATAAACACACACAGTCACAAGGTGAACCGTAGAATCCAAAAAAGTGCGCCCGACTGTAAGGTCGCATCACTTCAACAGGCCATTATGTTCCAAGCCACGAGCCCAGTTAACACTACACATAAGCAGATTGAATCGCATAACAAGCATGATTAAAAAAACTCCAGTTCAATAATCCCCCTCAGGAGATATTAACCCTTGATTCCAAGATACTAAAGGAGTCCCACTGAGACCCTGTATTTTTTATGTGAGTTTGCAGGAACAAATGAGTTACAGTACATTCATGAAGAAGTAAAATGAAACGATCTTACCGGAATCTACGCCATGGAACAGGAACACGGCCCTTTAAGTGTGACGGATAGTAGCCTCGCCTCTGCCATGGACTTGAGAGAAGAAAGCAGGCAGCTAAGCGAAGTTCAACAACGCAGAATGCTTGTGGAGGTGTTAAAATGAGTCGGGATGGTTTTGCAGAAAGACTCTTCCTGCGTCTCCGGACTCTAACTTTCATCCAAGCCCTCACTGAGACTCACAGGATTACTTAAAACTCCCGTCCCATGTCGAAGAGTACTACCCTCCATAAGAGACGAAAACAAACTTCTGACACTTTGCATTCAGTGTCCTCTATAGCTTGGGTATTGTTTTCCCAAAAGTAATGAATGCAACTGTGGACTCTTTCCATTTATGAAGAAAAGCTTAAATTATGCTTACCTGATAATTTTCTTTTCTTCAGATGGAAAGAGTCCACAGCTCCCCATCTGTATTTTTTCTGTGGGGCGTCTTTATTTTCTATTCTTCTGGCACCTTTTCACCCTGGTATTTCTTCTGCTGCTCCTTGTTCCTCGGCAGAATGACTGGGGGATGAGGGAAGTGGGAGGAGTATTTAAGCCTGTGGCTGGGGTGTCTTTGCCTCCTCCTGGTGGCCAGGTTCTTATTTCCCAAAAGTAATTAATGCAGCTGTGGACTCTTTCCATTTATGAAGAAAAGTATATTTATATAACTGTGTTGGTTAATAAAGAAATTATCTATCTTTTAAAGCAATAACTATTATATTGTAGACTGTCCCTTTAAACACATTTCTGTTTTATTTCTATTATCAAATTACTTAACTATGTTAGAATCTCTTGTTGAAGGAGCAGCAATGCACTACATGGTAATAGCTGAACACATCTGGTGAACCAATAACAAGAGGCAAAAGTTTAGGCACCCCTGACAATTTCCATGATTTTCATTTTTAAATAATTGGGTGTTTGGATCAGCAATTTCATTTTGATCTATCAAATAACTGAAGGACACAGTAATATTTTTAGTAGTGAAATGAGATTTATTGGATTAACAGAAAATGTGCAATATGCATCAAAACTAAATTAGACAGGTGCATAAATTTGGGCACCCTTGTCATTTTGTTGATTTGAATACCTGTAACTACATAGTACTGATTAATTGCAACACACAATTGGTTTGGTGAGCCCATTAAGCCTTGAACTTCATAGACAGATGCATCCAATCATGAGTAAGGGTATTTAAGGTGGCCAATTGCAAGTTGTTTTTCTCTTTGACTCTCCTCTGAAGAGTGGCAACATGGGGGCCTCAAAACAACTTTCAAATGACCTGAAAACAAAGATTGTTCAACATTATGGTTTAGGGGAAGGCTAAAAAAAAAGCTATTGCATAGATTTAAGCTGTCAGTGTCCACTGTGAGGAACATAGTGAGGAAATAGAAGACCACAGGCACAGTTCTTGTTAAGGCCAGAAGTGGCAGTCCAAGTAAAATATCGGAGAGGCAAAGGCAAAGGATGGTGAGAACGGTCAAAAACAGCCCACAGACCACCTCCAAAGACCTACAACATCATATTGCTGCAGATGGTGTCACTGTGCATCGTTCAACAATTCAGCGCACTTTGCACAAAGAGAAGCTGTATGGGAGAGTGTTGCGGAAGAAGCCTTTTCTGCACACATGCCACAAACGCACATTTAGACAAGCCAGCTTCATTTTGGAAAAAGGTGCTATGGACTGATGAAACAAAGATTGATTTATTTGGTCATAACAAGGGGCGTTATGCAAGAACACAGCATTCCAAGACAAACACTTGCTACCCACAGTAAAATTTGGTGGATGTTCCATCATGCTGTGGGGCTGTGTGGACAGTGTCGGTACTGGGAATCTTGTTAAAGTTGAGGGTTGCATGGATTCCACTCAATATCAGCAGATATTTGAGAATAATGTTGAGGAATCAGTCACAAAGTTGAAGTTAGGCCGGGGCTGGATATTTCAACAAGACAACGACCCAAAACACTGCTGAAAATCTATTATGGCATTTATGCAGAGGAACAAGTACAATGTTCTGGAATGGTAATCCCAGTCCCCAGAACTGAATATCATTGAAAATCTGTGGGGTGATTTGAAGCAGGATGTCCATGCTCGGCAACCATCAAACCTAACTGAACTGGAGATGTTTTGCAAGGAGGAATGGTCCAAAATACCTTCATCCAGAATCCAGATATCCATTACAGCGTCTGGAGGGTGTTATTTCTGCTAAAGGAGGCTCTATTAAAGGGACAGTCTAGTATAAACTAAACTTTCATTATTCAGATAGGACTTTTAATTTTAATCAACTTTCCAATTTACTTTTATCATCAAATTTGCTTTTTTCTCTTGGTATTCTTAGTTAGGGCTGCCTCTTATCACATGCTTTTTAAATCTCTTTTCAACACAAAGAGGCAGAAAGTACACATGGGCCATATAGATAACACTGTGTTCAGGCACAGGGGGTTATTTAAGATCTAGCACAACACAATGCTAAATGCAAGACAATAGATAATAAACAGTCACAGTCATGTGATCAGGGGGCTGGAAGAAGGTTTCTAGATACACAGAGGTAAAAAGTATAATAATATAACTGTGTTGGTTATGCAAAACTAGGGAATGGGTAATAAAGGGATTATCTATCTTTTAAAACAATAACAATTCTATGGTAGACTGTCCCTTTAAATATTGATGCAATATTTCTGTTGGGGTGCCCAAATTAATGCACCTGTCTAATTTCGTTTCGATGCATATTGCACAATTTCTCATTTCACTACTGAAATATTACTGTGTCCTTCAGTTATTTGATAGATCAAAATGAAATTGCTGATCCAAACACCCAATTATTTTTAAATAAAAATCATGGAAATAGTCAGGGGTGCCTAAACTTTTGCATACGACTGTATATACAGCCACCAATTAGCAGCTAGCTCCCTGCTCCTGTGCAATTTATATGGCGGAATATAAGGGGAAAAGGCAGAAAATAAATCCTTATTCTGGAAAAATATATAAAGGCTGCAAACACGTAATTAGAAGAGTTGTTCATCACTACATAACTGGAAATGTTTTAAAATTAAAAAAAAGTATAATTTTTCAGAAAGAAAAATCTGAAAAATCTGAAATTGGCTATTTTTGGTGACTTATTGTGGGTATTAAAGAGGCTGTTGGTGATTTTAGTTGCAGCAACCATATAAGAAGCATTATAGGGTGTATATGTGTAAGAGAGACTGTGTTTCAGTTGTGTGTGTGTGAGTGTGAGAGAGAGAGAGAGAGAGAGAGAGAGAGAGAGCGACTGTGGGGCCTATTTATCAAAGAGTCAACTATGTTGCATTCGTCGGCTTCAATACTCTCGCCAGACATCGCCAAACATCGCTGCCGCGGATCTGAATACAATCTCCTTATTTATCAAAAAAGCCCTCAAAAACAGAAGAGCATCGGACTGGTGTTAACTAACAGTCACCGATGTCGCAGTTATTTGGGTTTTTCCCAACTTTATTTATATAATTTCACTACTGTCCATGAACAAGCACATTTCTCTAAAGCTAATCTTTTATTTTTCATATGTTAATGTACAAGAAATAGATAGATTTATAGCTCAACAAACAATATCTCATAGAAAGTTATTTTAAATTGATTTGTTATACAAAAATATCTTATATGATACTTTCACATAAATGAATGTGTATTTGTATTTCTAGAAGTCATGATATACTTTTAGCTCATATTTTATTTTTATAAATGATTATTAATGCTAGAATTTGTACATATATCTTTGCACACACTTGTGTGTATATATATATATATATATATATATATAAAAATATATATATATATATACTGTATATATATATATGTGTGTGTGTGTGTTATGTCAGAAATCTTTAGCAAACATATATTATTTACATGTCCCTAAATTCCTTTTTTTGTTTGAAACAATGTTGACTTTTATATCTCTGTGTTTATTTATGCCACTATATGTATATAGTGTAAATGTATTATTATTCTGAGCAGGAATAATTGCAAATATAATATATAATGTAGTCAGGGTATCATTTGTATTTATTTGCAATCAATGGATATTTTAAGAGCTGGGCCAGTTTTCTCTCTGTACCTGTGTAACCCCTCCTGATTGCAATCTAGTTTTAAAAACCACCCCTTCACAGTTGTTATAAAATGGGCTGGCATATAAGATGACATTTCTTACTGAAAAAAAAATTCAAGAGAAGGAAGAAACACACTGAAAATAGCATGACAGTAAAGAGGTGATTTTAATTTCTGCTGTATCTGAATCATGACAGTTTAAAGTTAGGTGGGCTATCCCTTTGAGCTATCAATTTAAGATTATATTGAATAAAACATCAATTCAAATTTTAAAATCCTTGTCTAAAATATTACACTGGGTTTCCAATGTCAGCATCAATGTTTATCTTTAATACTAATTTCACATATACATACTTTGAAAGTATAATACACAATGTAACAATACACAATGTAACAAATGGCACTTATAAATTCTGATGAGTGATCAATGACACAAGTATCAAGCAATTTGATTTGTTAGTGATAGTTTATAATGTGTATTTGAATCAGACTGGCTGATGCCATAAATCATGTGATTATGCATATTCCAATTGAAAGTGGTGGAAAAATTAGTTTGCGTCATAATTGGTGCAAAAAGTGTTAAGTCAAATATGGCGCAAAGTGGAGAGTGGGACTTGTATTACATGGCTTAAACATGGTGCAAATAGATTTTTCCAAAAAAATAAAAAGGAAGTTAGCTATATTATGATTTGTATTTAATTTTTATCTCTATATCTATAAGTGCGACAAGTTTGGGGGGAAAGTTTTCAATAAATTTGGAGAAATATTATCCCCTTGCTTTGTAATGAGAGACAAAATTTAACATAATCCATAAGTAGTAGTGTATTTTATTTGTATCCCTATATCTACTAGTGCACCCAATGGCTTCTATTTATCAAGCTGTCAACCGCAAATACGCTGGAATTCCGCTGCATATTTGTGGCGAGCCTGATTCGCCATAGTTATCAAACCCTACAGACCGGCAAAAGTAGAATATAGTGACGTAACATACGATCCGCCGTACTCAGTCAGATAAACAGATTGATGGTTATGTCACTACAGAAGTTCCGAACGCAAGTTCGGCACAATCTGACTACATTTGCTAGTTATCAAAAAACTAGCAGGTACGCTCGCCACTATTCCGGCCCAACGTACCTAGTTTTCAATACGCCGCCCTGGAGGCGGCGGATGCCATAGGAATCAATGGGAGTCTGACAGCAGCGAAAGCGTATGTTCGCTGCTGCCCGATATCCCATTGATTCCTATGGGAAATGTATACACCTAACCCCCTAACATGTACCCCGAGTCTAAACACCCCTAATCTGCCCCACCTACACTGCCGCCACCTACATTATACTTATTAACCCCTAATCTGCCGTCCCTACACCACCGCCACCTAAATAAAATGTTTAACCCCTAAACTGCCGCTCCCGGACCCCGCCGCAACTAAATAAAATGTTTAACCCCTACACCGCTGCTCCCGGACCCCGCCGCAACTAAATAAAATGTTTAACCCCTAAACCGCCGCTCCGGGACCCCGCCACAACTAAATAAAATGTTTAACCCCTAAACTGCTGCTCCTGGACCCCGCCGCCACCTACATTAAATTTATTAACCCCTAATCTCCCGCCCCCAACATTCTATCAGCCAATCGGAATTAAGGTAGGAAAAATCCTATTGGCTGATGCAATCAGCCAATAGGATTGAAGTTCAATCCTATTGGCTGATCCAATCAGCCAATAGGATTGAGCTTGCATGCTATTGGCTGATTGGAACAGCCAATAGAATGCGAGCTCAATCCTATTGACTGATTGCATCAGCCAATAGGATTTTTCCTACCTTAATGCCTGTCAAATAAAAATAAATACTAAGCTACCTACAATGTAACTATTAGTTATATTGTAGCTATCTTAGGGTTTATTTTATAGGTAAGTATTTAGTTTTAAATAGGTATAATTTATTTCATGATAGGAATATTTATTTAGATTAATTTAAATTATATTTAAGTTAGGGGGTGTTAGGGTTAGGGTTAGACTTAGGTTTAGGGGTTAATAAATTTAAAATAGTGGCGGCGACGTTGGGGGCGGGAGATTAGGGGTTAATAAATTTAATGTAGGTGGCGGCGGTGTAGGGGGGGGACAGATTAGGGGTTAATAAATTTAATGTAGGTGGCGGTGGTGTGGGGGGGCAGATTAGGGGTTAATAAATTAAATGTAGGTGGCGGCGGTGTAGGGGGGTCAGATTAGGGGTTAATAAACTTAATGTAGGTTGCGGCAGTTTAGGGGTTAAACATTAGGGGTTAAACATTTTATTTAGTTGCGGCGGGGTCCGGTAGCGGCGGTTTAGGGGTTAATAAGTATAATGTAGGTGGCGGTGGTGTAGGGGGGGCAGATTAGGGGTTAATATGTATAATGTAGGTGGCGGTGGGCTCAGGGAACGGCGGTTTAGGGGTTAAACACTTTATTAGAGTTGCGGTGGGCTCCGGGAGCGGTGGTTTAGGGGTTAAACACTTTATCAGAGTTGCGGTGGGCTCCGGGAGCGGCGGTTTAGGGGTTAATAACTTTATTTAGGTGTGGTGGGCTCCGGGAGCGGCGGTATAGGGGGTAAAACAGTATAGTATAGTGTGGGTGCTTAGTGACAGGGTACAAAGAAAGCTGCGAATAAGCCGAAGAGCAGCGAGATCGATGACTGTTAGTTAACAACAGTCCGCTGCTCATCGCTCCGTACTTGGTGTACGGCTTTTGACAGCTTTCTTGATAATTTTGTAGAACGTATTCAGGTCCGCGGCAGCGATGTTAGGCGATCTTAGGCGAGCGTATTGGTGCCGGCGAATGCAGGAAAGTAGATGGCTTGATAAGTAGAGGCCAATGTGTAGCAATAATATTGTTTGAATTAGAAAGGTTTAATAAAGTTTCTAATTTACTTTTATTATGTAATATTCTTCATTCTCTTGCAGCATCGAACATAAGCCTTCTGTGTTTTCCGACTCCCATTGAGTTCTATGGCATCTGCGACCTCAAGGAATACACGCGAGCGTACCTGTTAAATGTTTAATAAATTTGGAAAAGGCTCAAATAGAGTCGAATCTGAAGTCGGAACATTTGTAATGATGCAAGCATCGATCTGTGTCGGATTGAGATTGCGGGATCGTATTTTACGTCACAAAGTTCAACATTTGCCGATCTTGACGCTTTGATAACTACGGCGGATCAATCGCGCAACAATTACGACACGGAATTCAAGCGTATTTTCAGTTGACGCTTTGATAAATAGGCCCCTACGTCTCTATGTGAGAATGTGTGTGTGAATGTTTCCATGTGTATATGAGAGATAATCTATGTGTGTGTGTAAGAGAGTTTTAGTACTTTTACAATATTTTTAAGTTTGACTATGCTCAAGAATAGTGTGCAAACCTTTTAGTCACTTGGCCAAAAATTGCACAGGTCAAAATTGTTGCGCACACTGCTCAAAAAAATTAGAGGGAACATTGGTCTATGGCCAGAGTCAGTGCAGGAGTGGTGGGTAATGGGTGGTCAATATGTGGGGCCTAACTGTGTTATTTAGGGATATGTCTGGATATAGACAGACAGGCAGAAAGTTAGACAGATTAGATAGATAGATAGATAGATAGATAGATAGATAGATAGATAGATAGATAGATAGATAGATAGATAAATAGATAGATAGATAGATAGATAGATAGATAGATAGATAGATTAAAAGTACATTAAATACTAAATCTAATGACGCTAAACAGGTGTATATATCATAAATAACCAAACACAAAAATTACTTATAATTTAAATTTGATGATACTGTGGAAGATTTTACATTATGTACAATATATGTGTGTAATTAAATATGGTACATAGTCCACGCCTACCTGTATTTTATTGATAACACCCAGTGAGTCGTACCAGGTCTGTACAGCCCAGGGGAACTGTCTAGTAACTGCCATACGAAGGACAATGCTGAATGAAATTGTGGTAAAGATTTTGCGCAGTGCTATTCCATTTATTAACGCCTGAGGCAGCACAGACAGAAACACCACAAAAAACCCAGAGAAGAAGAAGGCAGAGCTGTTGAAGTATCTCACATAGGCAGCTTTCCGTGTAAGCTTTAGCTCAGTCCTGTGTCAACAAAGAGAACAATGCTTGAGAATTCTAAATACCAACAATGCAATGATTCAATACTGATTGGTCTGTGCAAGAATATTTAAAGGGACAGACTACTCCAGAATGTTAATTGTCTACACTTTATTGTTTACAGTCTTGTTGTTTAAAATATAGATAATCCCTTTATTACCCATTCTCCAGTTTTGCATAACCAACATGGTTATATTACTATCATTTTTACCTCTGTGATTACCTTGTATCTAAGCCTCTGTAGACTGCACCCTTATCTCAGTGCTTTTGACAGACTTGAATTTTAGCCACTCAGTGTTGATTAATAAATAACTGCATGATAGTGAGCACAATGTTATCTATATGCCAAAGAGGAACTAGGGCTGTCTAGCTGTAAAAAAAATATCAAAATGCACTGAAATAGGAGGTGGCCTTCAAAGGCTTAGAAATTAGCATATGAGCCTACCTAGGTTTAGCTTTGAACAAAGAATGCCAAGAAAACAAAGCAAATTTGATGATAAAAGTAAATTGAAAAGATGTTTAAAATTACATGCCCTACCTGAATAATGAAAGTTTAATTTTGACTAGACTGTCCCTTTAACTGAATGTGTTTATGTACTAGTTTCAGACAAATAAACATGTTAGGAACACATAGGTTAGACCTATACTCCACATCCCTTTTATTTTATCATCTCTGCACAAAGAACTAACTAATTGTTAGGCAGAGCAAGCAGCTTTGTATGGGCACTTTGCCTGGCTGGTCAAGTGAAAGAAATTGACTACACATTGTCTAACACTATCAGTGGCAAAACTGGTAGATTTATAGCTTCTTAAATGGACACAGGTCATTTACCATATAAAAACTATAGATCAATAATTCAGCACTGCAGGGACCACTATTTGCTAGTAAATATTTTATAAGCGTTGCACCAGAGCTCTCAATTGGCCCAGATATTGTGTGATTTTCACAGGTGGAACCCCCCCCCCCCCTCTTTCACAGATTCCCCATCAGGGCAAATGTTCTGGCTTCATGGTACTGCAATGGCTCCGCCCATGACATGCCCAACTACGCTAATCCCCATCTGTGACATGCTCAGTCCTGCTCATTGCACATCAGCAGTCCTTCCCTTCTGACATGACCCCACTCACAAACTACCAGTGTGTCACTGGCCACAAGTTCCCCTCACCTTCCTGTCCCAGAAAGTCAGCACTGTAATCTTATCAAAATTACATTTTCTATCTATTTTAAAGCAGTCCATGAAAATACCCCTTGAAAAGCCCCTTGACTATGTTTATATTATTTCTATGGTGAGTTAGGACCACATGTACATAACCTTCTGCAAACTCTTGTGTAGTAGGTTGCAGGTTAAAAAAACAGTAGTATATGCTCCAGACTTTCTGCATTTCATAGGAATTTAGAACTTTAAAATTCTGCACCTTTGACCTGTTGAGATTTTTACCTATTTTAAGCAGTATTCTATAACTGTATGCATGTTTGTATATTTGTTTTGTCAAGTGTTTTTTCTAAAGTTTTCTAATTCCCAGAACTTGAAATCCCCCTGTTGACCTCTCAATGCTAACCCTACTACCTATATTTTACTAATTGGCTTTAACTGATAGCAGCTGTAAAACAGAGTACCTAATACTAACGTTTTCACGGCGATTAGCCTTTTTGTCTGTAGACTAAAGCCCAGATTGGCTCATCTAAACAAGGAAAATTGTGGGTGGAGTTTGGCTATTGAAAACTAATTGCAGTAAAAAGGTTGTTAATTTCATTTAACAATGTTAAGATTGGCTGATATGTTATTCTATAGCAACACAACTGAACTGTCTTGTGATTACATAGTGTTAACTATCCCTTTAACTGCAAACAGCTTTTCAGTGTTTTATAGTTATATATATTATTGTCTAAACGGCATTAAATGAGAGATTTGATAATTACAGAATTAATGTTCTTATATCATTCTTATATAATTTCTTTGTTGTAAAATCAATCTGAAGATTAGAGGAATTTAACTTGTTTAGGGCTGGATTACAAGTGGAGCGCTAATATGCCAATTTATGGGCATGTGATAACCAGCCAGAAAATGAACCAGAGATCAGAAATTGTCCCACAATAGCCCCCAAAACACAGTGGTGTGTTGTTTTTGAAAATAAAA
This sequence comes from Bombina bombina, assembly GCF_027579735.1. Lineage (NCBI taxonomy): Eukaryota > Metazoa > Chordata > Amphibia > Anura > Bombinatoridae > Bombina > Bombina bombina. Next base: position 178,932,096 of record NC_069504.1, read on the forward strand.
AAATGAAATAACATCTTTATTTTAAAAAAATAACTGCTAAAATCAGTTATAAGGGGTTAAAAGTGGAGGGTGTGGGGTGTTAGAAAAAAAAAGGCACTGAAAAGTTCCTTTACATTGCAGTCTATACACAAATAAACACGTAAATATATATATATATATATATATATATATATATATATATATATATATATATATATATATATATATATAGGTATCCAAAACACCAAAACTCGCCCACAAAGGAAAAATGCCTGGGTGCAAATTTGTAGAAGATATGCAGCCAAAAGAAAATGCACTCTCAGGACTTTCATAAACAGGTTACTTTTATTTCTGTAACGTTTTCGGAGGTCTTGCCTCCTTCATCAGCATAAATAAAGTGAAAACAAACAAACTCTTAAATAGTGACATACTCACTCAAAATCATTTCAAACCACTACCTGTGCTGGCGCCAAAATTACCGGTGTTGGAACGCATAATGCGTTCCAAATGTGCTAAGTGGCGGAAGTAGTGCGCCAAACTACTTCCGGTTGTCAAAATTCTATAGCCGTAAATAATCGGCTTTCTCTATGTGAATGCCATAATTATAAAACCATTGTGGCATATTATCTAAACGCATAAAGCAAACTCTTAGCGTGCAAACGATTGTGCTGATACTTTGATTAGTGATAGTAAATGTGACAGCCGCTTGTTGCCATGACAACTTAAACAGTGCTGGAGTGTAATCCTGTACAGGGACAGACTAACAGTAACTATGTTTCTGAATACACCAAAGTGTGTTAAAACAGGCATGATGTTTGGCTACAATGTGAGTGTTTAAAGATGGTGTATATATTGATAAAAGAGGATAAACAAATCTAATTATTAGGCACGCCAGCTGATATATTGTGCTGTATATATATGTGTAGTGTTACCTTATGTTGAAGATATTGAGTCAATATGTCCAATATTCATAGAGGAATCTCATATGGAGATATGTACCTCCGATATATAGCCTTCAAATTCTACATAACTAAAATATTAACGATTATCGTTTATCTGCGATCTTCCCATTAGTATGAGCTGTTAACATGCATATTATTCCTATCCTCTGTCAAAAACCCTTTATGTATTTTTGAAATTTATACCGCTCACCTAGTTCCTATTCAGTGATGGGGTTATATATTAACACCATATTAATTCTCGTTATAAGAGCTACGTGGGTCATATATGTATATTCCACTGCTATCTTGTGGCTAACAATGCCCTCATATGCTCCCTATTTAAACACTCCAAAGCGTTTAGGCACAAACGTACAAAAGATGAATAAACTTAAACTTAAAAAATAAATAAACTTAAAAAATAATAAATAAAAGCAATTGATGTGACGGTCTTTCCATTAATTTAAACACTATCCCATTCGGGATGGATTTAGCTCTAATAGTCCTTGATTTTCGTATATGCAGAATAAAGGACGTTGAGTCATTCACTTCTGTATTTATGTATAATGTAATCCACTCTGTGTTTATTTCTGTGCGTTCTTCGTTGTCTTCTATTGCCCCCTGGACCTCTAGGTTAATATTGCCTTTAGGATTGAATGCTTAGTATGCATCATATTCTCCTGGTTATTGTGCCATCAAATTATTTTCCATGTTGTTGTTTTCTTCTTCCTGGGATGCTTAAGGATCTAGTGTCCAGTTTTGGCTATGTGTACTGCTATGTGTGAAAAAACTGGTAACTCCAAGGCACCACTATCCGACTTCCACGCAGGTATTAGAAATACCAAAGACTCCTACCCCTGGTGCTGTGTGCCAACATGGTTTAGGAGCACCCCTAGAACGAGGCACGCCGACCATACGGCGCACAGAGTCATAATAGTCTAGGTGCCGTACCCTGCGCTTGTATCACATTATATAGCTGTATTACACCAAAGCCTTGAAGTCAGGGGTGGTGTTGAGCCCCCCTGGATAAATGGTACCCAGTCGGTACATCCATTGTGCCTCCCGTTGCAGAAGTATTTTACCTCTGTCTCCCCCTCTATCTAATGGGGGTACATGATCAATGAGTGTGTATCTTATTGATGCCACCGAGTGTCTGTACTCTGCACAGTGTCTCGCTACCGGTTGTTCTGATTCCCCGGATTTGTGAGCCGACCTTATGGCATGCCGATGATTGGCCATCCTTTCTCTCAGGGTACCTGTCGTTTTACCGACATAGTGCCAAGAGCATGGGCATACCAATAAGTAGATGACAAACGTGGTCGTACAGGTAATCGAATGTCGTATGTGGAACTGCTTGTTGGTATGGGGATGGTTAAATATTCTGGTACTTATAAGTCCATTACAGGTAGTGCATCCTAAGCATCGATAAGATCCTCTGATGTTAGTATGTGTCCTGGGATTATAGCTTGCCTTTGAGTCAGTTTTGACTAATAAGTCTCGCAGATTTGTGCCTTTGAGTCAAAACTGACTCAAAGGCAAGCTATAATCCCAGGACACATACTAACATCAGAGGATCTTATCGATGCTTAGGATGCACTACCTGTAATGGACTTATAAGTACCAGAATATTTAACCATCCCCATACCAACAAGCAGTTCCACATACGACATTCGATTACCTGTACGACCACGTTTGTCATCTACTTATTGGTATGCCCATGCTCTTGGCACTATGTCGGTAAAACGACAGGTACCCTGAGAGAAAGGATGGCCAATCATCGGCATGCCATAAGGTCGGCTCACAAATCCGGGGAATCAGAACAACCGGTAGCGAGACACTGTGCAGAGTACAGACACTCGGTGGCATCAATAAGATACACACTCATTGATCATGTACCCCCATTAGATAGAGGGGGAGACAGAGGTAAAATACTTCTGCAACGGGAGGCACAATGGATGTACCGACTGGGTACCATTTATCCAGGGGGGCTCAACACCACCCCTGACTTCAAGGCTTTGGTGTAATACAGCTATATAATGTGATACAAGCGCAGGGTACGGCACCTAGACTATTATGACTCTGTGCGCCGTATGGTCGGCGTGCCTCGTTCTAGGGGTGCTCCTAAACCATGTTGGCACACAGCACCAGGGGTAGGAGTCTTTGGTATTTCTAATACCTGCGTGGAAGTCGGATAGTGGTGCCTTGGAGTTACCAGTTTTTTCACACATAGCAGTACACATAGCCAAAACTGGACACTAGATCCTTAAGCATCCCAGGAAGAAGAAAACAACAACATGGAAAATAATTTGATGGCACAATAACCAGGAGAATATGATGCATACTAAGCATTCAATCCTAAAGGCAATATTAACCTAGAGGTCCAGGGGGCAATAGAAGACAACGAAGAACGCACAGAAATAAACACAGAGTGGATTACATTATACATAAATACAGAAGTGAATGACTCAACGTCCTTTATTCTGCATATACGAAAATCAAGGACTATTAGAGCTAAATCCATCCCGAATGGGATAGTGTTTAAATTAATGGAAAGACCGTCACATCAATTGCTTTTATTTATTATTTTTTAAGTTTATTTATTTTTTAAGTTTAAGTTTATTCATCTTTTGTACGTTTGTGCCTAAACGCTTTGGAGTGTTTAAATAGGGAGCATATGAGGGCATTGTTAGCCACAAGATAGCAGTGGAATATACATATATGACCCACGTAGCTCTTATAACGAGAATTAATATGGTGTTAATATATAACCCCATCACTGAATAGGAACTAGGTGAGCGGTATAAATTTCAAAAATACATAAAGGGTTTTTGACAGAGGATAGGAATAATATGCATGTTAACAGCTCATACTAATGGGAAGATCGCAGATAAACGATAATCGTTAATATTTTAGTTATGTAGAATTTGAAGGCTATATATCGGAGGTACATATCTCCATATGAGATTCCTCTATGAATATTGGACATATTGACTCAATATCTTCAACATAAGGTAACACTACACATATATATACAGCACAATATATCAGCTGGCGTGCCTAATAATTAGATTTGTTTATCCTCTTTTATCAATATATACACCATCTTTAAACACTCACATTGTAGCCAAACATCATGCCTGTTTTAACACACTTTGGTGTATTCAGAAACATAGTTACTGTTAGTCTGTCCCTGTACAGGATTACACTCCAGCACTGTTTAAGTTGTCATGGCAACAAGCGGCTGTCACATTTACTATCACTAATCAAAGTATCAGCACAATCGTTTGCACGCTAAGAGTTTGCTTTATGCGTTTAGATAATATGCCACAATGGTTTTATAATTATGGCATTCACATAGAGAAAGCCGATTATTTACGGCTATAGAATTTTGACAACCGGAAGTAGTTTGGCGCACTACTTCCGCCACTTAGCACATTTGGAACGCATTATGCGTTCCAACACCGGTAATTTTGGCGCCAGCACAGGTAGTGGTTTGAAATGATTTTGAGTGAGTATGTCACTATTTAAGAGTTTGTTTGTTTTCACTTTATTTATGCTGATGAAGGAGGCAAGACCTCCGAAAACGTTACAGAAATAAAAGTAACCTGTTTATGAAAGTCCTGAGAGTGCATTTTCTTTTGGCTGCATATATATATATATATATATATATATATATATATGTACACTTTGGAGCCCTTTCCACTCAAATACCTTAAAATATGAAAAATCATTTTAATTCAATTTTAATATTTTCAAATTTGATTTACTCTGTATTTACAGTAAATATTTTACATTTCAATGTTCTTCACATAGTAGAATATGCTTTTTGTATTTTTAAATATATATTCATACAGTATGTATATATATAATAAATTCTCATATATATATATATATATATATATATATATATATATATATATATATATATATATATATATAAATATAAATATATATAAGAACGGCTTGCACTCTCTGGATTTCTTCAAAAATGATTTAATCAAACAGGTGACGTTTTGTGGTCAATCGCCCCTTCCTCAGCCCAATTGACCCCGAAACATCACCATTTTTGAAGAAATGCAGAGAGTGCCAGCCATTCTTTTTGATATTTACAGCTCTTGCTAGCACTCTGGTGGATGTTTGTTTTAAGTGAGAGTGCACTTCTACATTGCTTTATACATATATATATTTATTTTTACAGTAAAAAGAAAATTTTCTTCTATGTGAAGAACATTGGAATGTTCTTATGCGGTGTTGGGTTATCGCGCAAGCGATAAATGTTAGGTTGTTTTTTTTCACAACATGCTCTATTGAAGTTTATGGGCGAATGTATTAGCAAGGTTGAAATATCAGAAGTCCTGAAGTTAGCACGCATCAGATTTTGCTTACATGCAAGCATTTAACTTTCGACTTGTAATACACGTGCAAACCCGCTCATTTTAAAAGTTTATTTCTGGCGTTGTTTGCACGCAAGCGATAGCGCATAATAGTGCACCATTTGTAATCTGTCCCTGTATGTTCTGTCTGAAAGGCTTATTTTGATTGCTGATTAGCTATTAAGAATAATTGCATTAAACAAAATGTTATCCTATTTGGAAAGCTTTCTAACTTGACCTGTATGTTCATTTATAGCAACAGTGTATTTAGTCCCTTCTATTATCCTATGTTTGTTTCTCACCTATTATGCTTCATTTCTTGTTGCTATTGATTCTCTCTAAATGTTAATTTTGAACTACTGTTTAACACAAGGGTCATCAATTGTGCATCTCCAAAGGTTTTGGAAATACATTTCCCATGATCCTCAGCCAGCATTTCAGCTGGCTGAGCATCATGGGAAATGTAGTTCCAAAACCTCTGGAGAGCCACAATTGATGACCCCTGGTCTAGACTCACCCATGGATACACTGGATATGTGCATTCCAATCAGCTGATATAATTCATGCACAAAAGTAAACCAGCCAACATGCTGACGCTAGGCTATTGTCATGCTATTTATATGTAACGTAATCTGCTTTAGCACAGACCATCCCTGATTCAACACCATCTAATCTCATAAAAAAATATTATAAAAGCGAAGAACAGTTTATTGAACACGTTTTAAAAACAGAAAAACAAATATAACTGCTTCAGAAGTTATCCAAGGTATTGAGAGAGTGATCTACTTATAAACCATACTAAGTCATTGGTGTGCTCAATATGTATTGCAAATAGATTGAAAAGGAATCAACGTTACAATAAAGCTTCAGTGATTGAATTAGGAGAACTCTCTAGCTAAACAGACAGTAAAGTCATAATTATACATTTGTGATTCAGATAGAGAATATAGTTTTAAACAACTTTCCAATTTACTTCTATTATTTAATTTGCTTGCTTATCTTGTTATCCTTTGCAGAAAGTTTTTTCTAAGAAGGCTCAAGAGCCGCAAAGAACCTAGGTTCTCACTGTTGATTGGTGGCTGCATTTATAAACTGATTGTCATTGTCTCACCGGTGTGTTCAGTTAGAAACCAGTAGTGCATTGCTGCTCCTTCAATAAATGATACCAAGAGAATGAAACAAATGAGATAATAGAAGTAAATTAAAAAGCTGTTGAAAATGGTATTATTTTTATTTTTGGGTTTCATATCCCTTTAAAGCAGTGATGTGCAGTGAGGTCAGAGGCTGGTGAGGCACTAGATATGATACGCCGGAGAAACACATGTACAGAGGGCCGCAAGTACCCCCAACAGGGCAGGTTTAAATGATAGCTGAACCAGTGCACAGGTGACATAATCAGGTGATGGGTGAGAGCAAGTTAGTAACCACTGAGTTACTGATCAGCTGATTACTTCACCTGTGCACTGATTTGGCTATAATGAAAACCTGGCCTGTTGGGGGTACTTGAGGACCATTGTTGAGAAACACTGCACTAAAGCACCAGCTCATCGGAAATGTATTGATTACCTGGAGAATAAAGCACACATACTCTGCTCACTGACACCCACACACACTCTGCTCACATACACACTCACACAATTCTGTGGCACAGTGCCAGTTACTAAGCAATTAGAATGATACACAATCTCTTCTCTACTCACTACTGTATTGTAAAAATAGAAATAATTTACCATACACATTTTACACAAAGGACAAGTTATCAATACTGCCAACACAGCTGCTGCAATATGGTATTCATATGCACGTGCACATCCCACTTAGGTATGCTCTTCAACAAAGGACACCAAAGGATACCAAAAGAATGAAGTACATAATAATAAAAGTAAAATAGAAAGTTTTTTGTTTTTTTTGTGGAATTTCTATCTGAATGATGGAAATGTAATTATGACTTTCATGTTCCTTTCAAAAACTAATTTGATTTGCTGACATGGGGCCAGTAACAGTTGATGCTAATTCTCAAAATATAAATAACTAGAAAAGTCTATTAAAATAGCATGCTCTACCTCAATCATGAAAGTTTAATTTTAAATGTCTCCCTTTGACTATGTGTTTAACCAGTTACTTTACAGTGGCATTATTTCTAAAAACATTTAACTGCAATAATTACATATATTTTTTAAATGACTCATTATCTCCTTTTATTAATATAAACTTGTATAAAAGCAGCACATATTAAAAACACAATGCAACAGCTTTCAATTGATTTGTGAATTACAAGTTAACAGCAGTCTTTAAATAAATGGAGACACAGAGAAAAATAAAAATAGATACTGCGCCCTCTGACTGAACAGACATAACATATATGGAGTTTGTACCTAATTAAATCAAATAACCATGAAAAAGGGAGGCTTAGCAATATTCAATATCAAAAACTTTCATTTAAATAATGTGGACACTGCACACTTAACTTCAAACTCTGGGTTTTAAATTATGGATTTAAATTTGAATTGACCCTTTGACTTCCTGTCAGTATTGGGTTATGCTCACTTACTGTCCCCCTGTTAATGAGCTGTATCTGAACACAATTCAACAAAAACACTAAACCACATTCATTAAATTATCATTTTCACTAACAGAATCCATTTCAGTAAAATCTACGGCTGCAGCACTTACTACAATAAAATGTGGCTGAAACACTGCTCTCTCTGCCTCTCTCCCTTTCCTGCTCTTTAAGGATTCAGGAAGTGACAGTGGAACATTCCACTGCACTTAGAGGGGAAGAACAGAACTCTCTTTTTCACTTTAGCAAAGCTGTCAGCTTCACAGGACAGCAACAAAATAAATGAAAGTTGTTTTTTTTCCGTTTTTGTTTTGTTTTATGTGATTTAACATCCAGCCCCAACCCTAAATTCCACTTACTAATGCCTCTCACTGGATTGGGTCAGCCCAAATGGGACTGCCTCAAATAAGCAGATAATGGGCCATGCAATGATCTTAACCACTTTCATCCAGTAGATGGCGCAGCATGTTGTGTAATGGTGGGCAGACCTGCTTGTGCCTCTCCATTGCACAACATATAGCTGTGAGAAAAAAAATGCTGGGGAAAAAAAATAGCAATTTTTTTTATTTTTTTAAAGCCAATAAAAAAAATATTTATTTTTGCCCATATGAGAGGTGAAGCACTGCCTCACCTGCTTCTAGTGACTGCACATCACTGCTTTAAAGGGATGTAAAAGTCTACATTACATTTCTATGATTCAGGTAAATACTTTTCAATTGACTTCTCTTGTCAAATGCAATTTGTTCTCTTAGTAGCCTTTGTTGAAAAGCATACCTATGTAGGGTCAAGAGTCTCAATGCACTAGTGGGAGTTTAAATGGTGACTGCGCAGATATGCCTCTTGTCATTGGCTTACCACATGTGTCCAACTAGGTCATTTTATTATTTTTTTCTTTCATGATTCAGATAGAGGGGCCTATCTATCAAGCTCCGAATGGAGCTTGATGCCCCGTGTTTCTGGCGAGCCTGCAGGCTCGCCAGAAACAGCAGTTATGAAGCAGCGATCACAACGACCGCTGCTCCATAACCTGTCCGCCTGCTCAGAGCAGGCGGACAGACACCCCCTGCTGGCGATTGGCCGCAAGTCAGCAGGGGGCGGCGTTGCACCAGCAGCTCTTGTGAGCTGCTGGTGCAATGTTAAATGCGGAGAGCGTATTGCGTGAGGTCTTGCAGACCTGATCCACACTTTCGGATCAGGTCCGCAAGACCTTTGATAAATAGGGGCCAGAGCATGCAATTTCAAGCAACTTTCTAATTTACTCCTATTATCACATTTGTTGGTATCTTTATTTGAAAAGCAGAAATGTAAGCTTAGGAGCCGGACCACTTTTAGTTCAGAACCTGGGTAGCACTTGCTGATTGGTGACAAAATGTAGCCACCAATCACCAAGTGCTACCATGGGTTCTGAACCAAAAATGGGCTGGCTCCAAAGCTTACATTCCTGCTTTTTAAAATAAAGATACCAAGAGAACGAGAAAAAAAATGTGATAATAGGAGTAAATGAGAAAGTTGCTAAAAATTGCATGCTTTATCTGAATCATGAAAGAAAAAAATTGGGTTTCATATCCCTTTAAGAATCTAACAAGCAAATGCCTACTCTATACTTGTATTTTGTAATTTATTATTTAGCACTGTTAAAATGTAACAGTATTCTAATTGGATTTCGTCAATATAATAATTTCCTTTAACGCTGTTACAACATAGATAATATCACATAAGTTCACATCCTTGTGCAATGCTAACAGATAACTCTATTTGCCTGATTTTCTTATACAAATCTGAAGGATTTTTTTTTTTGCACACTGACTTTAACAATGTTAACATAAACAGATCTGTTATGATAGTTAGTTTTACAGCCACTATTGTATTTCCTTGTTCCATGTACAGCCAGGCCCATGATTCAAGCTGTGTATACAAGCCTGTCTATAAAGATGTCCATAGAGGAAATTATAGGCTTTGTAAATTATATTTAGTCATATGCTGTTAGTGTGATCAAAATGTCAAGTTCATGTAAATATACTGTGTTAGTGATAAGCACTAAACACTTCATAAATACATCATAAATAAGGGACTCTGAGCAGCTTCCCATATCCTCTGTGCTAAAAATTATTGCTTAATAAATTGTTTAAAGGGACATGAAACCCAATTTTTTTCTGTTGTGGTTTAGAAAGAGCATGTCATTTTAAACAACTTTCTAATTTACTTCTACTATCTAATTTGCTTCATTCTCTTGATATCACTTGCTGAAAAGCATATCTAGATATGCTCAGTAGCTGCTGATTGGTTGCTGCACATAGAGGCCTTGTGTGATTGGCTCACATATGTGCATTGCTATTTCTTCAACATAGGTTATCTAAAGAATTGAGTCAAATTTGATAATAGAAGTAAATTGGAAAGTTGTTTAAAATTGCATGCCCTATCTGAATCATGTTTAATTTTGACTAGACTGTCCCTTTAAGTAACACATATAGCAAATAAAATGTAAACCCATTTATACAGTAAATGTATATACTGTGATACTTGATGAGTAGAGCATATTCCAGTAGTAAATGTGACAACAGGCGTTGACAATAAAAATCTTCATAGGCAGTAAAGGAGATGTTTGTCATTACTACCAGATTTAGCCAAATTAAAATGTACCAGGCATAGGTGGCCTCTGTCATTTTTCACCAAATACAGAATGTGAACAGTGTTAATTTCGTCGACTAAAACTAGACTAAAATGACAACAAAACTAAAGAAATTCTGATGACTAAAGTACGACTAAAACTAAAATGGCCTTTTAGTCAACAGACTGTGACTAAAACTAAATCAAAATGACATTTTAGTCAAAAGACTATGGGGCCCATTTATCAAGCTCCAGATGGAGCTTAAGGGCCCGTGTTTCTGGCGAGCCTGCAGGTTCACCAGAAACACCAGTTATGAAGCAGCAGTCTAAAGACCGCTGCTCCATAACCTGTCCGCCTGCTCTGAGGCGGCGGACAGACATCGCCGCAATTTAACCCGATCGAGTACAATCAGGTTGATTGACACCCCCTGCTGACGGCAGATTGGCCGCGAATCTGCAGGGGACGGCGTTGCACCAGCAGCTCACAAGAGCTGCTGGTGCAATGCTGAATACGGAGAGCGTATTGCTCTTCACATTCAGCGAGGTCTGTCGGACCTGATCCGCACTGTCAGGTCTGAAGGACCTTTGTTAAATAGGCCCCTATGACTAAAACTAAATCAAAATTTGCTGTGAAAATTAACACTTTATGCAAGGTGTTATAATCAATCCATATCTAATTACTGCTCTTTTGTAACATAAAAAAGCAAGGCTATCTTCTTGTTCATTTACAAAACTTGGTTTTATTTAATTTTAAAGGGATAGTCTACACCAGAATTTTTATTGTTTTAAAAGATAGATAATCCCTTTATTACCCATTCCCCAGTTTTGCATAACCAACACAGTTATATTAATGTACTTTTTACCTCTGTGATTATCTTGTATCTAAGCCTCTGCGAACTGCCCCTTTATTTCAGTTCTTTTGACAGACTTGCAGTCTATCCAATCAGTGCCTGCTCCCAGATAACTTCACATGCACGAGCACAGTTTTATCTATATGAAATACGTGAACTAACACCCTCTAGTGGTGAAAAACTGTTAAAATGCATTCTGAAAAGAGGTGGCCTTCAAGGTCTAAGAAATTAGCATATGAACCTCCTAGGTTAAGCTTTCAACTAAGAATACCAAGAGAACAAAGCAAAATTGGTGATAAAAGTAAATTGGAAAATTGTTTAAAATTACATGTTCTATCTAAATCATGAAAGTTTATTTTGGCCTAGACTGTCCCTTTAAGATAAAAAAAAATGTTATATACCACAACAGTTAAATCTGTTAAATAATGTATTGCATGTTCAAACCTTAATACCATAGATAAAAACAGGTTAATAAATCTTTACTTCAGGAGTATATAATGAGTTTAGAAGTTTTAGAGTATTCTTGTATCCCTTACCTAAGTGTAACGCTACATAGTATTTCATATATGTTAAAGAGTCTATTGACACATTAATGTTTGAGCAGGATGGGGTTAACTTTGAAAGATTTACATTTTCACAGGGGATTTAGCTGCTTATCCCTGATGAAGTGCTTGTTCTAAGCAGGAAACGCACCGGAGGCAGCTCCTGTGTGCTGAGGTTGTATGTTAACGTCTGTGTGTGCTTTAGAAACTTTTCTTTTTTTTATCATGTTCTAAATAAATGCATTGGATTTTAAATTGCTCTCTAGCAGTGAGTACTGCCTGCAATTTCTTCATCCTTTTAAACTTTTTGCTTGTGATTTGACAGCGTTCGGAAAATCGCTGTTTGAAGGAACTGCAAATTAGTTTCCTCCTCCTCCCCCTTTCTAACTGTTCAGACTGCTTCAGCTGTGATCCGAATCTAACAGAGAGTCCCCTAGGACATACCGCTTCTCTCTCTTTCTCCCCTGCGATTTGTGGGACCGGCCTGGATAAGTTGAAAAACCAGTGACTGGGATCTTTACAAGGTACAGTGGCAACGCTTTCAATTGAAATAAGAAAGTGACATCATTTATATGTGTATTGCTGACATCTGTTAGCGGACTTACTTGCTGGGCTTAAGAGAGTTGTTTCCTCCTGTTTGATACTTTATTGGCTAATACACCGCTTATACAAGGGAATCTCCAGTTGAATAAGCCCTAGGTCACAACAGTCTGAATTTATTTATTTATTCATTATTGTAGGGGGTTTGAAGGAAATGACTACTTGCTTTGAGCCTTATGTATATATTGCACTCTTTTGAATACCGTGTGTGTTTGCTGCATGATTTGTTTTGGAGCACTAAAGCCTGTTTAAACGGGCCATTTTCTGCAGTGCAGCGTTTCCACCTACCAGACCACACCCCCATCACGCCCGACCACCACTACGCTCCCCGCCACACCCACTCCTGCCCACCCCTCTGCTGTCTGATCCTCATGCTTCCTTATGGCCAGGCCAGGTATGTTTGTCTCGTGCTGCAGTCTCTACTGAGCATGACAGCTTCGGACAAACATACCTGGCCTTTTATTATATAGGATTATCCTCTGGAATAAAAGAACATGCTTTTACTTATAATATATGTGTATACTATATTTTATGTAACATGATAAAGATGTCTCACTAATTATTTTTATCAGAAGTGAGTGCATTTCATAGAATTGAAAATAACTCATATTAGAAAATAAACTATAAAGCAACAGCAAATTTACTGTGCAATATTAAAACAAAGCTCCAAAGCAGTTAAAAATTACAGCATTAAAGGAGCACAAAACCAAAACATTTTCTTTCATGATTCAGATAGAATGTAGCTTTTTAAACAACTTTCCAGTTTACTTCTATTATCAAATTTGCTTCATTCTCTTGGTATCAATTGTTGAAGGAGCAACAATGCACTACTGGTTTCTAATTGAACACATGGGTGAGCCAATGACAATCGGTATATAAATGCAGCCACCAATCAGCAGGTAGAAACTAGGTTCTTTGCTGCTCCTGAGCTTACCTAGATAAACCTTTCAGCAAAGGATAACAAGAAAAGGAAGCAAATCAAATAATATAAGTAAATTGGAAAGTTGTATAAAATCATATGCTCTGTCTAATTATGACTTTACTGCCCCTTTAAGTAATATTAACCCTCCATAATAACCTGCGAATGAAAGGAATATTAAAACATAAAATGTATTAATATAAATTAAAAATAATAATTAATACTAAAACACAAGTAAAATCATGAAACGTTAAGCGGTAACTGAAGGGATTTGGTCAGTTATCAGCACATACATAGTTGAGGTCAGTATAATATGGGTGACTATCCCCATTAGTGCAAGTAAAGCGACATAGATAAAGATCCCTATTCTGTATTCTATTGTAGTGACTATTTTCTCCCAAGGGCCAAAGGGAATGGGCACTCTATCCTATCGCTGTAAAATGCACTAATTATTTAAAAATACTGGGTATCCCTGTACTAAGCCTCTTAAGAAAATATCTCCATTAACTATTGACAATTCACTAAACAACAACAACCATATTGTAGGACATAACGGCCCATCTAACAAAACTACCTTAAGAGACCACATAGAAACGACTAACGTATGTTTCGCACCCGCTTTGTCAAAGGCCTTACAAAGTGATTTTAAACAGTATTTTGCAGTAAACTTAACATGAATTACTTTTTAACCCCTTAATGACCGAGGACGTACGCCATACGTCCTCAGAAAAAAGGCAGTTAATGCCTGAGGACGTATGGCGTACGTCCTCGGTTTGGAAAGCAGCTGGAAGCGATCCTCATCGCTTCCAGTTGCTTTCCGGTTATTGCAGGATGCCTCAATATCGAGGCATCCTGAAATAACAATCTGTACCCCTCCGGTACTTAAGATGGCGGGGACAATTGTGGGGTGGGGGAGGGAAGGGAGCTGTTTGGGAGATATCAGGGGGTCTGATGTGTCAGGTGGGAGGCTGATCTCTACACTAAAGCTAAAATTAACCCCGCAAGCTCCCTACAAACTACCTAATTAACCCCTTAACTCCTAGCCATAATACATGTGTGATGCGCAGCAGCACTTAGCGGCCTTCTAATTACCAAAAAGCAACGCCAAAGTCATATATGTCTGCTATTTCTGAACAAAGGGGATCCCAGAGAAGCATTTACAACTATTTGTGCCATAATTGCACATGCTGTTTGTAAATAATTTCAGTGAGAAACCTAAAATTGTGAAAAATTTAGCGTTTTTTTTTAATTTGATTGTATTTGGCGGTGAAATGCTGGCATGAAATATACCAAAATGGGCCTAGATCAATACTTGGGGTTGTCTACTACACTACACTGAAGCTAAAATTAACCCTAGAAGCTCCCTACATGCTCCCTAATTAACCCCTTCACTGCTGGGCATAATACACGTGTGGTGCGCAGTCTCATTTAGCAGCCTTCTAATTAGTAAAAAGCAAAACCAAAGCCATATATGTCTGCTATTTATGAACAAAGGGGATCCCAAAGAAGCATTTACAACCATGTATGCTATAATTGCATAAGTTTTTTGTAAATAATTTCAGTGAGAAACCTAAAGTTTGTGAAAAAAATTGTGAAAAAGTGAACAATTTTTTTTATTTGATCGCATTTGGCGGTGAAATGGTGGCATGAAATATACCAAAATGGGCCTAGATCAATACTTTGGGATGTCTTCTAAAAAAAAATATATACATGTCAATGGATATTCAGGGATTCCTGAAAGATATCAGTGTCCCAACGTAACTAGCGCTAATTTTGAAAAAAAGTGGTTTGGAAATAGCAAAGTGCTACTTGTATTTATGGCCCTATAACTTGCAAAAATGCAAAGAACATGTAAACATTGGGTGTTTCTAAACTCAGGACAAAATTTAGAAACTATTTAGCATGGTTTTTGTTTGGTGGTTGTAGATGTATAACAGATTTTGGGGGTCAAAGTTAGAAAAAGTGTGTTTTTTTCCATTTTTTCCTCATATTTTATAATTTTTTTTATAGTAAATTATAAGATATGATGAAAATAATGGTGTATTTTGAAAGTCCATTTAATGGCGAGAAAAACGGTATATAATATGTGTGGGTACATTAAATGAGTAAGGGGAAAATTACAGCTAAACACAAACACCGCAGAAATGTAAAAATAGCCTTGGTCCCAAACGGACAGAAAATGGAAAAGTGCTGTGGTCATTAAGGGGTTAAAGGGACATGAAACCCCAAAAAATTATTTCAGAATTCAGATAGAGAATACAATTCTGAACAGCATTCCAATTGACTTCTATTAGCTAATATGTGTTATTCTTTAGATATAATTTGTTGAAGAAATAGCAATGTACATGGGTGAGCCAATCAGACAAGGCATCTATGGGCAGTCACCAATCAGCAGCTACTAAGTCTATCTAGATATGCTTTTCAACAAAGGATATCAAGGGAATTAAGCATATTAGATAAAATAAGTAAATTAGGAAGTTGTTTAAAATTCTATGCTCTTTCTAAATCATGAAAGAAAAAATTGAGTTTCATGTCCCTTTTAATTAAAAATAAATTGACTTACTGTCTTATTGCTTCAATAATTTTTTCCATTGCATCCTCCCAACAATAGGCCTTTACTGACTGTATGTTGTCAATAATTTCAGATGTAATCACAAGTCTTTCATTGATCTTTCCAGCTCTCCTGTCTCTGTAAAATAGATGTAAATCCTTAAAGCTACATTTGAATATAACATTTAATATAGCATTGATATAGCTTATAGTTTACATTTGCATTGAGCAAGTTATTGCATAAGCTTAACTGGTTTAATACAGAGGAAACATAAAGAACCGGTTTTGTACAAAACAAATATTAACTTGGTCTTACCTAAAGAGACATTAATCTCAAATTCTTCCATCATACATATGACAGAGTACTGAGAATATGGTTAAATTTGTATTGAAACTTACAAAGAATACAAGTTTATGCACAACCACAACTTTGTTAGTGAACAGAAGGGCATCCATACGTATGTACATGAAAAGCTAATTTATTTGAGACTAGGCGATAAGCCTGCCCAGAGGTCAGTCTATGTTCTAAAAACACAAACCTCCAAGCTAATGTTACAAAAAAAAAAAAAAAGTAAATTTGCAGAAAAAATAAACAAAGCTATCCAAAATAAAAAATATAAACCTAAACTAATCCCCCTAAAATAAAAACACCCTCTAATCTAACAATAAACTAGCAATAGCCCTTAAAATGGCTTTTTGTAGGGCATTGCCCTAAGTTAAACAGCTCTTTTACTTAAAACAATTACCAATTACCCCATAACAGTAAAAACCCCCACCCAACCAACCCCAAAAAAAAAAACCTAACACAAAAAAACCTAAGCTACCCATTGCCCCTAAAGGGGCATTTGTATGTGCATTCAGCTCTTTCACTGCCCTTAAAAGGGCAATCAGCTCTTTAACAGCCCATTAAATCCATAACCTTTAAAAAAAAAAAAAATCCTAAAACTAAGCCCCAAATAGGTACTCACCGTTCCTGAAGTTCGGCAGTGAAGGTCTTCTTCCAGGCACCTCCATCATCTTCTATCTTCAACCGGAGCGAAGGCGGCACAGAGCGGAGGTACGGAGCGGTCTTCCCCAATGCGCAGATCCAGAGCGGCGGTCCTTAGCAGCAGTTCTCAGCGGCGGTCCTCAGCAGCGGGTCCTCAGCGGCGGCGATCCTCAGCGGCGTGGAGGCTCCTCTTCATCTGATCACCGGCGTACACTGAAAATTGAATGCAAGGTACCGTATTCAATTTGGGGTAACTTGCATTCCTATTGGCTGAAATTTTGAAATCACCCAATAGGATTAGAGCTACTGAAATCCTATTGGCTGTTCAAATCAGCCAATAGGATTTCAGTAGCTCTCATCCTATTGGCTGATTTCAAAATTTCAGCCAATAGGAATCCAAGGTACCCCAATAAATATGGGGTACCTTGCATTTAATCTTCAGTGTGCGGCGGACAATCACATGAAGAGGAGCCTCCATGCCACTTTGGACCACAGCTGCTGAAGACTGATGCTGAGGATCCGTGCATCAGGGAAGCCAGCTCCGCACCTCTGCTCCGCATTCGCTCCGGATGAAGATAGAAGATGATGGAACCGCCTGGAAGAAGCTGAATGCCCATTTTAAGGGCAGTAAAAGAGCTGAATGCCCTTTTAAGGGCAATGCCCATACAAATGCCCCTTTAGGGGCAATGGGTAGTTTAGGGTTTTTTTTAGTGTTAGGTTTTTTATTTTGGAGGGTTTGGTGGGTGCGGATTTTTTAAACGTAAAAGAGCTGTTTAACTTAGGGCAATGCCCTACAAAATGCCCTTTTAAGGGCTATTGGTAGTTTAGTTTAGATTAGGGGGTGTTTTATTTGGGGGGAGCTTTTTTATTTTCATAGGGATTAGGTTTAATTTTTTTATTTTTGATCATTTTGTTTATTTTCTGTAATGTTAGACTTTTTTATTTTTTGTAATGTTAGATTAATTATTTATAATTTAATGTTAGGATTTTTTTATTTTAATTGTAATATAGTAGTAATTAGGGTTAATTTAGGGGGTGTTAGATTAGGGGGCTTTGCGTTGTGGGAGGTTGGCGGTTTAGGAGTTAATAGGTTAATTAGGTTTATTGCGATGTGGGGGTTGGCCGTTTAGGGTTTAATAGGTTAATTAGGTTTATTGTGATGTGGGGGTTTGTCAGTTTAGGGTTTAATAGTATAATTAGTTGGCGTTGTAGGGTTTGGCAGTTTAAGGGTTAGGTTTTTTTTTCTTAATAATTCCTGCGGGCGGTTAGTTTTTTTTTTTTTCTTAATACTTCGTGCGGGCGGTTAGGTATATTTTTTCTTAATATGTCGTGCGAGCAGGGTTTTTTTTCTTAATACTTTGTGCGGGTGGTTCGCTTTTTTTTTTTTATTTCTTGCGGGCGGTTACGTGTTTTTTCTTTATTTTGTGCGGGTGGTTGCGTGCTTTTTCTTAAGGCTTCGTTTTGGCTGCGTGTGCAGCCAACATTCATTTAGCTCACTCGTGCAACCAACATTCCTTTGAGGATGCATGCGCAACTGGCGATGGCGACATAAGCGTTACTAACGCGATTATAGTATAGATATGGACATCCATTCAAAAACAAAAACATAGCATTACAGTACATATTAAAATAACCTTTTTTAAATCAATTTTTTTTCCTCTGATTTTTTTTTAAACTTGTTCACCATAATATTCTCAGTGATTTTATTCTTTAGGTTTCATGTAAACAACAATTTTAAATCTTGGTCTAAAGATAATTAATAATCTATCAATAACTTAAAGGGATATGAAACACAATTTTTTTTTCTTTCATGATTCAGATGCAATTTTAAGCAACTTTCTAATTTACCCCTATGATCAATTTTTCTTTGTTCTTTATTTGAAAAAGCAGAAATGTAAGTTTAGGAGCCAGACCGTTTTTTGTTCAGCACCTGGACAGCGCTTGCTTATTGGTAGCTAAATGTAGCCACCAATCAGCAAGCACAACCTAGGTGCTGGAAGAAAAATGGGCCGGCTTCTAAGCTTACATTACTGCTTTATCAAATAAAGATACCAAGAGAATGAAGAATAATTGATAATAGGAGTAAATTAGAAAGTTGATTAAAATGTCATGTTCTATCTAAATCATGAAAGAAAGCATGTGGGTTTCATATCCCTTTAAAGGGACACTATGTCATCTAAATAAAAGGTTTTCTTATTTCTTTCGTTCGTTCATTCATTTGTTCTTTCTTTCCCATTTTAAGAGACATTACACTTAAAATTAAATGCTCTGTATTCAGATAGAACAGTTAAACAACTTACAAATGTACTTCTATTATGAAACGTCCTTTTCCTTTATTGAAGAGCATACCAAGGTAGAATCATCAGCGTGAATATTTTCAGCAATATTTGACAGTAGGGTCTGTAATGTTACACATGATTGAAAATGCTGCTGCTATATAGCGTCAAGACACATGCACACTTCTTAGCTTACCTAGCCATGCTCTTTAACAAAGGATATCAAGAGAAATATGTTTCAGAATAGAAGTAAATTAGATTTCTTTTTTTAATTTGCATGTTCTATCTGAATCATGAAACTTAATTTTGACTTCACTGTTTTTTTAAGTTTTGAATCAATTTCTGAGACTCTTCTTTTGTTTTAAATGAAAATGAAGCAAGATCTAATAATGTTTATGATTTAAGTCACATTTTCAGTAAATTGCTACATAAACATATTTGTCATATTAACTCTCCCTCACCCTTTTTTTTCTTAAACCAGCAAAACATTTACCTGTATTTCATCATCATGCGACCTAACCATGCTTGGAAGAATGCAAGTAAAACCAGAAATCCTAAGCCACAAAATGCCGTGGCTTGCAGCAAGTCCCACAAGAGACCCATCAATAAAATCACTTGCAGCGGAGCGATCCAGACAAAATGAGCCAAAGCTAAACCCTGGGAACAAAATGCACAAAGACACAGATTAATGTTTAATGTAATTACCTAGCATGGTGTAAGCATACAATTCAGTAAATGTTATAAATAAAATAAATAAATAAATTATATTAGTGTAAAGTGATGCATTTAAATGATGTTAGAACACAGCAATGATATTTCAAGGGACATTTAAAAGGTTTCATGATAGAGCATGCAGTTTTAATGTGCTTTTAAATTCACTTCCATTATCAAATTGATTTTGCTCTCTTGGTATCCTTTTTTTAAAGCATATGCACATATCCTCAGCATCAGCAATGCACTACTGGGAGCTAGCTGATGATTAGTGACTACGCATGTGTCTTGTTATTTGCTAACCAGGTGTGTTCTCTAGCTCCATGTAGTGCATTGCTGCTCTGGAGATTACTTTATTTATGTATTTAATCCATTAGCAGGGGTTTAACACATAGCTCTATATAAGCAATATTGCAATAATAATAAAATGTTCTGACATTTCAGAGCTTTTTTTTTTTTTGCACTTGCATATCCCTTTAAGCTCACAATCCCTAATAAAGGTCTATACATTACAAATCATATACAGTTGCTCTCTGGATTATTATTCTTATTCACACAGAAAGGACCTCACCTCATAATGACTGAATACTACAAAAACTGATAAAGCATTTGACCAATATCAGATGTTAGTTTGCTAATCTTTTAATGTATCATTAGTTTAGTGGTATCCAAACAAACATTCCTTATTTAAAAAAAAAACATTTTGAAGCCATAAAATAAAAAATAAAAAAATCTGATGAACAGTGAATTGTAAGAATAATGGCTTGAACAAATGTGCAACTTCCAATGTAGCTACAGATGCCATTTAGAGGTACAGTGGCAGACAATAACCAGGACTGGAAACCATAACCCTTTTTGGGGGACATTTAATGCCTTATTTGTCTATAAAGACATCTTCCCTAAAATGTCATGAGAGTCAAAATTATACTTTCATGATTCAGATAGAGGGGTAATCTACCCCCGTAGTTACCAGATCGCTGGAAACATAAGTTAAGAAGCAGCGGTCAAGACCGCTGCTCCTTAACTCGCTAGCCACCTCTGAGGTGGCGGACAGCAATCATCCCGATCAGATACAATCCGGATGATTGACACCCCCTGCTAGCGGCTGATTGGCCGCAAATCTTCAGGGGGCGGCATTGCACAAGCATTTCACTAGAAATGCTTGTGCAATGTTAAATGCTGACAGCGTATGCTGTCGGCATTTAATGATGTCGGGCGGACATGACCCGCTACAGCGGATCATGTCCGACAGTTAATAAATCGACCCCAGAGAGTAAATTTTTAGCATATCCCAGTCTACTTCTGTTATCAAATGTACCTCTTTACTTTGATAACTTTTTCTGAAAGATAGCTCCTTTTCATGAAAGCATACCAAGGTAGGCTCAGGCACATGCATGTGTCTCCTGCACTATATTTAAATAATATTATACATTTAGTGCTCAAAACACATGCACACTCCTAAGCAAACCTTACTATGTTCTTATAGAAAGGAAAGGAGTCTAAACAGAGTCTAAAAGAAAATTTGATAATAGAAGTAAGTGGATTTTTATAATTAAGCTCTCTGATTGAATCATGAAAGTGTAATTGTGACTTTTTTTTATGTCCTTCCAATTGTTAAAGGACCAGTAAATACAGTAGAATTACACAATTAACAAATGCATGATAAAAAGACAGTGCAATAACACTTAGTCTAAATTTCAAATTAGAAGATTTTGTTTTCTACCAAATTTACGGCAATTTTCCTACCCTCTGCATCATGTGACAGCCGTCAGCCAATCAGAAAATACACATATATGTATATTCTGTGAATTCTTGCACATGTTCAGTCGAAGCTGGTGCCTCAGAATGTGTACATTTAAAACGACTGGGCACATTTTGATAATGGAAGTAAATTGGAAAGTTGTATAAAATTGCATGCTCTATGCCAGTGTTTCCCAACCGCGGTCCTCAAGTGCCCCGAACAGTCCTGGTTTTCATTATAGTTGAACCAGTGCGCAGGTGAAGTAATCAGCTGATCAGTAACCAACCTGCGCTCATCCTTTTAGATCATTATTTCACCTGTGCTCTAGTTCAGCTATAATGAAAACCAGTACTGTTGGGTGTACTTGAGGAACGCGGTTGGGAAACACTGCTCTATGTTCTAGTGGTCCTTTAAATCAGCGTTTCCCAACTCCAGTCCTCAGGATGCTTAACAGTCCAGATATTCATTATATCTTAACTTGAGCACAGGTGAAATAATCAGTTGATGGGTGAGAGGTGGTTCGTAACCATGGTTACTGGTCAGCTGATTATTTCACCTGTGCTCTAGTTAAGATATGATGAATATCTGGTTACGGGTCCTGAGGACTGGAGTTAAGAAACTGCTTTAAATGGTATCCTTGTTTCACCTCTTTTGATACTTATATAAACTACTATTTATTTGCAATACAAAATATGTATTGCAGACTTTACTTTTAGAAAGACATTTAAACACTGATGTCATTAAAAAAACTAATACTAGAGTGAAAAACAATTTTTAACTCCTACCTACACACATTACTGTTTACCTGAAATTAACTTTATATCTTATCATTTCCCTTTCTCCCATTTCAAATCAATGATTTCTACGTCATTGGACATATTTCATATATTAACATTCCATGGGTATCAATGCGTAACAAAAAAATCAATCAATACAATTAAGAGCTTTAATTGCTGAGCAGAATGCATGTCTTTCCTATTCATACTTTGAAAAGATTGCCAAGTGTGTAAGGTGAAACTGGGCTGCATAAAATAGGAATGGAAAAATATATATCTGAAATAATACCAATTGTCCTTTATGAAACACACGTTCCCTGAATATTTAATGGAAGGGGCTTACCCCGGAAAAGAATCTTGATGATATAAATCCTATAAAATGCATGATACAAAGGAGTACATGTAATAATGCGTAGTAAAACAAATGAGAATGACGCACGTTGGTAATAATGTTGAGGACGTGGTATTTGTATAATTAAGCAATACATTTTCATCCTTAAAAAAACATGTACTTATAGTTGATAGATGGAGCGAGATATTTAAAAGGTTTTGTAAAGTGTTAATGTCTTATAGCGTTCCTGATGAGTGGCTAAATGCCAAATGTACAGGATAGACCTATTTCTTAAAGGGGCAGTAAAGTCAACATTAAACTTTCATTATTCAGATAGAACACCGGTTTTTCAAACCTGTACTCAGGGCTCTCCAACAGGACAGATTTTCAGGATTACCTTGGGTGAGAGCAGGTAAAATAAAACCATGTTTACTAATCAGCTGATTATTTCGCCTGTGCTCTAGTTCAGATATCCTCAATATCTGGCCTGTTAGGGAGGCTGGTTTGAAAACCAGTATAATAGAGCATGCAATTTTAATCAATTTTCAAATGTACTTCAGTTCATCATTTGTTAAAAGGCATACCTATTTAGGCTCAGTAGAAGCAATGAACTGCTGAAAGCTAGCTGCTGATTGGTGGATGCACATAAATGCCTCTTTTCATTGGCTCACCAAATGTGTTCAGCTAGCTCCCAACAGTGCATTGCTGCTCATTCAACAAAGGATATTGATAATAGGAGTAATTTGTAAAGTTGTTTTAAATGTTTCATGTCCCCTTAACTCAGTTCTTTTTAATGCACATACAGATAAAACAGGAATATATACAGGATAAGATTTCCCACTAGGTAAAATAATCAACTCCAAATGAATGTCTGGCAGCAGCGGCCATCTTTCTGCACTTAGAATACTCAAATTATACAATATAATGTTCCTATTGATCCACAAGACTGAATTTAGTAAAGCTAGACCCAGATAACCTAATATAGGGCCAGATAAAGAGTGACACACTAACAGTTACGCACAAGCGATATCGGGTTTATTGCAGCGGTTTGCGCGTTATGGAAGAAATGCTCATATTATAAGTTAAAGTAAATGCGAAGGTGTGAACGCAATCGCGATTTATACTAGAATGATTACCAAGTATTCAGAGCTTTGGTTAACAGTTTCACAAAACACTTAAAAAATATATTAAAAATACAGGTGTTCAAAAAAAAAAAAAGGCATGCAAAGGGCTTTAACATTGAGATATTAATATATACATGTCTAAATATGTATTTGTGATATATATATATATATATATATATATATATATATATATATATTTTATATGTGTGTACATATGTATTTATGTAGTTATATGTGCATTTATGTATTTATAAACACATAAATACATATGTACACACATGTAGACATATATAAGTGCATTGGAGTCCTTTGCAGTTAAGTAGCTGAAAACATGTAAAACATATTTATGCAATATTCATATTTAATAAAGTGTTATACTCTGTATTGTAAATATTTCACATTCCAACGTTCTTCACATAGGGGAATATGTTCTATGTATTTCTAAATGAATATTCCTATATATATCTGTATATGTATATTTATATGTATACCTATTTTATTTATTTATATATATATATATATATATATATATATATATATATATATATATATAAAGGTATAGATATATGTTTTAGCAAAAAAACATCATATATATATATTTATATATATATATTTTGTCAGGTTTTTTATCCAGTTTTCGCACTCCATTGAAGTCTATGAGGGTATACGTTAACGCGTATGTGATGTTCAAAGTTTTGCTTTTTGTGTGCATTGGGTTAGCGCGTGAGCAAAAACTTTTAACTTTCAACTTGAAATATGTGAGAGCAATAAATAGAGCTCCAGCCGTAACCTAGTCCAGAATTGGCAGTAATATGCTGCCAGAGTGCATGACCACACTCAAAATTGCATTTAGAATCCGTAAACCCGTTTCCATTTAACAACAAATTAGTAACAGCCAAAAGAACCATAATCTCCAAGAGTTCATGTCAGGATCCGGAGAAGAGCCAAATAGATTTATTTTTATTTTTAAAGTGTAACAACATGACGAACAGAAGTCACTTTGCATAGCTGGACTGTGTTTAGAAATCCTGAGCAGTGCATGTAAAGGGGCGCTGAAATATTAGGTTTCACTAATGGGGTATTTACATGTGAGGAGCAGAGGCACTTTGTCCAGCACTTATGAGAATTTATTTACAAGTTAATGATTGCTAGTTATTGTTAATCAAGTTACTGCCACTGGCTGTAGATAGCATATAAGTGAATGTTAATATTCTTGTTATCTGTAGTGAACATGTTTAGTATTTGCACAACTTTTTATCTTACCTCTGATAGATTTAATATATTTATTGTGCATGAACTGAGGTTTTTTTTTCCTTACATAACTTGAGCATATTTGTACTGATAACCAAATTAATACTGCAGTTGCACTGCAGTTTAGATAGTTGTTTACACATACATTTCAACTTTGTATTTATCTATTTCGTTTTGTGAAGTACCCACACAAAACATACCTTGTTTTTTTCAGCAGAGCAAGCATTTTTGGAAAATAAATTTAGCTTGCAGAAATATCATAAGGTAGGAAAATGCCACAATATGAAATGCAAAAAAAAACAACCCTTCTTTGAAAGGGTGGGCTCTCTTTTTTCCATAACAGGGGCCATCCGTCCTTTTGTACTGCTTATTTTGGGGTGCTAGGGTCACTTTTATAGACCGGAAAACCATAAAAGGCACCTTGTATAAAAGTGATGGTTATTTCTGGAGATATCTTGTTGTCTAAATTTATATATGGTATTCCTCATTTGAAAATGGGTAATCCTCATGTTCATTTGAGGGGCATTGTGTGTAAGTGTGGTTTATGCTAGAAGGGCTTTCTTAGAGCCACTGTCACCCATACAGTAAATACATTAGGTAGGTGATTGCCATTTTGATAACAATCACCTATTAATGACAGGGGTTTGAGACCCTACATAAGAAAGAGTGGACATCACTATTTCCAAACTGGGGTGTATTTTATGGAAGGAATATGGGCTCTACAAGGTCCCATTTTCCAATTATCAAATGCTGCATAGGTGTGTACATACTATGGTGATCACCTGTACATTAGAGATTTGTGTGATCCCTCGTTTAAATGAGGGACTGCATACCCCTGTGAGATATAATTCATTGCTATTAAAGTGGAAATAATCTGCAGAACACTTAAAGTGATGTCTATACTGAGGGAGAAATGAGTCCTACTGGATTTCTTATCTTACCTCCATTTATGCTAGAGCGACAGGTGACCCCTCATTTTAAATCAGTGAGTTCATCTATAAAAAACAAGACCCCAGAACAATCCATAAGAAGGCAAACCAATTAAAATGCTAAAACATTCTCAAAACACAAAATCCACGATGTCTTTTATATTTCATAATATGCCCCATGATGTTGCAGCACACTACCTTCCGAAACTCTCATCAAATAGTTCTTATTATTGTTGCCAAGTGTACAGTATTTAACAGGACACTTAAATCCCAGGGGGTGTAAGTCCCATTAGTGTCAGCAAAATTCTATGATTCTATGCATTGCAAAGATGGCCAATAAAGAAAGGAATAGGAGTGGGACGATCTTTTTTGGAACATTATATTATAATGTAGCTGTCTATCCTTGATATCCAGAACCCTGCATAGCTAGATGAACGGCTCTCAACCTAAAATTTACCTTTCTAAAGATTTTGAGAAACCTTGCAGTACCAAAAATAATTATTAGATAATCTTGCCACAAAGAAGAGTTTTAGTTCATCCGGCTATGGGCGCGATCAACTATATGGCGCAGGTTTCGGCGCATTTGTGGGAACCCAAGTCGCCCGTAACTTCACCTCAAACATCAGGGTATTACATATACTGCGCCGTTAGATGCTAAACTGGCATAAGTATGACAAACTGGCGATCTTCCGAAAAAAGCGCAAATACACATTTTAGTCGTCACAAGTAACTTACGCCAGTATTTTGTCCACGGAAAGTCTCAATAAAGAGTAGTTTTATGCAAATTAGGCTAACGTAAAAATGAACCGCGATTTCATATAAAAATGCGACACGTAATTACGCTATTCAAAATTCATATATAAACCCATGCGCAGCCGCCATTTTCTTCAGTGTGTTTGGATGGTTCGTTGAGCTACAGCACACTACACTGGAGTGGAGGATTAGTGAGAGTAGAGAGAGAGGCGCAAACAGAGGAGTTAGGTCGCATTGTTGTTTGATTAAGCTTGTACACTTACACATATTTTTACATATTGCACACATTTTGCATACATACATATACAAAATACACAACACTTTTTTTTTCTAACACCTCACACATTTTATTTGAATTTTACAGTGTGATAGGCTGAGTGTTTGGTTGTGATTGTGTGTGATTGAACTGGGAGTGAGTGTGAGTGTGTGTAGTGTGATTTAGTGTGAGGATGGCAGGGATTGGTAGGGCGGAGGGGAGGAGGGGAGAGGAGTGGCAGGGAGAGGAGTATTGTAGAGGACAGGAGGAGCAGTGGGGTCACCGACAGGGAGTAAGTGGAGTGGGGAGAGGGAGAGCTAAAAGGGATGATGGGAGGGGAGATGCCCGAGAGCCCCAGAGACCAGGCACATCTAGGAGAGGGACAGAGGGTGCACATGGGGACAGAAGGGGGGAGGAGGGAGAGGATAGGGAGCAACCCACACCAGGGACATCACAGGGAGCAAGCCAGGTGTTCATGGAGGATGAGAGGCTGAGATGTCCCAACTTCTCATTTGATGAAAATGTTGCCCTAGTCCAGGCCATCATGGACAATTACAGTGCCCTCTTTGGGCAGGGGAAGGGCAAAGGCAGTGCCAAAAGGTGAAAAACTGAATGGTTGGCGGTAGAGGATGCCGTCAACAGTGTGGCCCCGCAGAGGAGGACTGTTGAGGGTCTTAAAAAGCAGTGGAATGACTGCAAGAGGCAGGTGAAAGAAAAGATGGGGCAGGAAGCTATGCACCAGAGGGGAACAGGCGGTGGTCCATCCCTGGACATAGAATATAACACCTGGCAGGAGATGATATGCAGGTCCCTGAGTATCACAGCAGTCCCTGGACTTCCAGGGGCTCGTGACTCAGGGGCTGCAACCACAGCACATCATGC
The DNA here is from genome assembly GCF_027579735.1 of Bombina bombina. Taxonomy (NCBI): domain Eukaryota; kingdom Metazoa; phylum Chordata; class Amphibia; order Anura; family Bombinatoridae; genus Bombina; species Bombina bombina. The sequence goes on from NC_069504.1 coordinate 178,960,033, forward strand.
TGGTGAGTAACATCCCACACACCAGTATTATATGTATTTGAGATATAACATCCTTTAATATCACACATTCATGTACACAATGAGGAGCATGGTATTTGGCCTACTAACAAAAACATCTACAATTATATTTGACATTAATGCTACTTAACACAATGCAATTCATGATATGAGGTGGAATAGTGCAATACTAACATGTCTCAGAGTAACACAGGCTACGAGCCACATGTAGAGTTTTCAGTAAATGGAAACTATAGCCATAACAATACTTTTAGCTCAAGAAAGCAGGTTCTGTGCCTACATCAGGCTAAAGTAAATTGTGTGACCATAGTGTCATTTAAAGAACACATTTTTTCCATCATTGACATGTACACAGAACTATTGTATGAAACACATACCTGTATACTGCGCATCTTAAAATCCCTCATAACTCAAATCACAATGTGCACATGCATGTTATAGAGTTTGACATGAGAATCAGCATGTATCAATGTACATTGTATGCCCGCATGGACATATATCTGACTGTACTAATCCCTCTCATCATTTGACTCCGCCACAGAACCTCCTGTCACGAGGATACAAACAAGCATGCCGCCACCACTACCACCACCAGTCACAGGCATGCAGCCACCACCACCACCAGTCACAGGCATGCAGCCACCACCACCACCACCAGTCTTCAGGCAACCACATGAACAGTATTCTCCCAGGCATGAGCAGGGTTGGATTGCTTCAGTTGAGGATCCGGAGTTATACCACCACCATTGCCATATGACCCCTGGCAAGATTCCTGGCCAGAGGAATATTCTTCTTTTGGCTTTGAGGGGGAGCCAAGACAGCCACAAAGGGTCCATGTATTTACACCCCCCCCCCCCAACACAATTTCAGGGCAGTCATGGATTTTTCCCACAGACTATGTCACAAGAAGTGCCAACTGGACAGGCTGAGTGGTCATACACTGGTCATCAGTGCGACTATCAATCAACCCTGAGAGTTCCACCATCCTAATCACTTGGCCGAGTTCCACCATCCTCATCACTTGGGCGAGTTCCACCATCCTCATCACTTGGGCGAGCACCACCATCCTCATCACTTGGGCGAGCTCCACCATCCTCATCACTTGGGCGAGCTCCACCATCTGCAGATGAAAATATAGCTGAAAGTACTCAAGCACCAGCAGATGCAGCTGAACCTGCCCCACCAGAAACAGCAGATGCAGCTGCACCTGCCCCACCAGAAACAGCAGATGCAGCTGAACCTGCACCTCAAACAACTAGAAGCCCTGCTGCTCAAGAGCCTGTGGATGCATTGTATTCTCCCCTGGGTGAGGAATACATTGCACTCCAGAGGAGGCTCATAACAAGCTCCGAGAGACAAAGAGGCCAAGAGAGGTTATTCAGGAGCCAAGAGAGGTTACACAAACGTAGCATAGAGCTGCAGAGGGACATGGCAGCATCATTAAGTGGAAGTGTTCAAAACCAGTCACAGATGATGCGAATTCTGTCTGATATGCAGATGCAGATGGACAATAGATGGTGAGAACAAAATCAACTCTTGGGTGTGTTGGTTCAGCACTTTACACACCAGCAGGACACTGCCTCCAGCCTATCATCTGTGGCCAGCACACCAGCAGAAACATCAGAATCTTCTCAAACCAGGAGAACAAGGCAATCCACTACAGTCACCTCAGCTCCCTCCTCTAAGAAGCCAAAAAAGAAATAAATATTCTTATAGTTCACCATAAATCTTGTCCTCTGTTATTTACCATATAATTGTCATCCACATCCATGTGAGGTGTGTTTTAGTACACTAATATTATATAATAAGACCTGTGTGGAAATGGCAATAAAAAAGTAATATTATCATGTTTATGACATATTCTTGTACTATAACTCACATCCACAATAGTTGTTTCTGAAGGGTACATATAGTAATATTCACTTCTAAGATGTAAATCAATGTATCTCACATCCAATATAAATTGACACATTGGTATATATAGTAGTGATGTTACTGATAGGGTGGGCATTATCAGGTGTTTTAAGTCTGCAGATGAGAGGTTGTGGTGTCTATGATTGGTTTGACACAATTGCAAAGAGGCAGCCTTCAAGAAGGTCTTAGAAATTATCATATGAGCCATCCTAGGTTTTGCTTTCAACTAAGAATATCAAGAGAACAAAGCAAGTGTTATAATTAAATCTGAAAGTAGTTTGAAATAACATGCCCTATTTAAAAGAAGACGGTTTTCTTTGGACTTGACTGTCCCTTTATATATTTTGGCATAAGTGCCAAGCTGTGTTAGCATTAGAATAAATTACACTCCAGTGGCTTCTAAAGAGATGAACGTAATACAATTTAAAGTAAATAAGCAAGTATATGTCCACAATGTGATAAAGTACCTACAAGCTCAATCCATTTGATTATGTTGTGGCTATTTCAAATACACAAATAAACCTTATAAAACCAATATCATAGTATACTATCCCTTTAACCTTGAGATGCTGCTTAAATGTATGTGTTTGTTAAGGCTTCCAGGGAGTTACGTTGGTTTTTTAGTCAGTGCAAGGGTTGCTGCGCCTGCAATATGTGGCGAGATGAGAATGGAGTAGATTTTCTGAATTCTGCGCGCATAAGTCCTTACGCTGCATATTGGATACCAAATTGCGCGGCTGTTCTATGTTAGTCTATGGCTAAAAAAAATACGTCAGAAGGGTAAAATATACACGCGTAACTTGTATGCTACGCCGTATATGTAATACCAAAATCGCATAAAATCTGGCGGTGGAGGATTTTGCGTGCAACGCTGCATATGTAATGGAGGCCTATATGTGTTACTGGCAGCAAAGGAAGGTAAAAACTGTGCTTATTAGAAGTCATGAAATATATTAAAGCATTACTATGCTTGGGTTAAATGGCGCCACTAGAGTAAAATATCTGCTCTGTGGTTTTTTTTACTAACAACCATCATGCTGTAAATACATTGCAAATTTACAAATAACTGTTGTGTGTTTTACTGGCAGACAAATGTGTAAAATAATTTATATGTGTGTTATTGGTATCCAAGGGGATAGAAAAACTACCACCTGTGCCCAGTTACCAACAGATTTTCCAGTATTTTTGTGCAGGACAGCTGCCAACACTAGTTCTTACTAGAAAATGCCATGTGCAGCTAAACTACAGAGCCTTATAAATTGTGATGTGTTCCAATAAGAGTCCTTGTAAATGAATGCCACAAAACACTATCACTTGTATACTTTATACTAATACTCCCTAACTGTTATGCCTTTATAATCTGCTATTCATTCCCAAATATGTTGTTTTGTGTTCAATAAATGGCTGTAATTATAAATTGCTGTGAATATTTCAGTAAATATAAATTATACAGTTACAAATATCCGAGGTTTGTAGCTGTCAATCATACTTTAAAAGGAAAAAAATATCATATTCAAATCATTTCTAACATAAAGAAAAGGTCTGTATACTTTAGCCTTATCAGGTCTTGTGCAATATTTTCATCTCAAATACTTTTATCAAGAATATATTTGCAAAGTAAACACCAGTCTGACACATACAGTAGAATGTAAGATGAGACATCGATTTCATTGATGAGTATAGTTTTGCCTGAAAAAAAAACTACAAGGCTTTAAAGGTGCATGTTTTGTTCAGTTGTGTGTCTATGCATTGGATAGTCAAAAAAAGGGGACATTAATCATTTGTATCTAAGTATGACATTTTACATTTTGTTTCCATACTTTATTGAGAAAAAAACATTTTTAATTATAATTGTGAGGTATGTTACTGTCTCCCAATAAATCAGTAAGAGTGCTGCCAGTGAGCAATGTGTCCCTATGGTTTGTGCACGAGTAAGGGTGTTAACTTTTTGTGCTCCCTGAGGTCTATGGGGGAATACGTTAACGCATTTGCGATTTTCAAAGTTCAGCTTTTTGAGTGCATCAGGTTAGCGCTCGTGTGAAAATTTCAACTTGTAAAAAAAAAAAAACTTACTTCAGGCTAGGTTACAAGTGCTGTGCTATTTAGTACTCCCGATCACACGTTAACTTCGCTAGAAGTAAGCATTTAATTCTTGCGCACAACAGTTAGCGCGCCACTAGCGATGTTAACACGTAAGCGTAAGTGCTAAATAGCTCATCACTTATAATCTAGTCGTAAATAAATTGCAAAACAAAGCAGTAAAGAATATGACTCTAAAACAGCTAGATTACAAAGCATTAATATTTTTACTATATACACTGCCAAATATTATATAATGTATATGTTTTAATATGCAGTGTGATGAGAGTGGGAGGGAACGTCACCGGATGGGGGCGTGGCTTATAGCCGTTGTTGTCTGTGTCTCGTTACCAAGTAAGATGTGTTGTACAAGCTGTATACTTCTATGCTCTGCAATAAAATAGTGTTGTACCTTCTATGGTGGGTCCTGCATCTCATGACATGGGGGCATGTTTATCAAATTCCGCTGCTATCAATTACCACGCCTCGTAGAATTCCATCCCTGCTCATGCCTCAAGTGGAGAAGGAACTTCTGCGTATGAAGAATATGGGAGTTGTCAGTTGTTGAAGCAACTGACTGGTGTGCCCCCATTGTGCCTGTTGCCAAGAATAATGGGAAGGTACGCATCAGCATTGACTTGAAAAGGCTAAATGAGGCGTTAAAGAGAGAAAGAAATGTGCTGCCGACGCTTGAAGACAAAGCTTCGAAACTGACTGGGGCGAAGTTCTTCTCTACACTGGATGCTTCCAGCAGCTTCTGGCAGATACCTCTAGATCCACAGTGGCGCAAACTGACTACCTTCATTACACCAGTAGGTCGGTTTTGCTTCTGCAGACTCCCCTTCGGGATATCCTCTGCTATTGAAATCTTTCAAAGAGAGATGAGTTCCCTCCTAAGGGACCACAAGGGCATGGCAGTCATCATGGATGACATTTTAGTGTATGGGTCTACATTGGAAGAACATGATCAGCGATTGATCTGTGTGCTGCAGAGCATTAGAGAGTCCGGGCTGAAATTAAATAAAGAGAAATGCCATTTTAGAAAATCTGAGTTATGTTACTTTGGGCATATCCGCAATGGAGATGGCATCAAGCCGGACCCTGATAAAATCCTTTCTATTGAACAGATAAAAAGTTCTTCTGATGTACAGGAGCTGAGACAAATATTGGGCCTTGTGAATTATGTGGGCAGGTTCCTTCCAGATATATCCACAGTACTACACCCTATCACAGAGTTGTTGAAGAAAGATGTTTCCTGGGTCTGGGGTCCTTCACAGGAAGTAGCTTTTGTACAGGTCAAGTCCTTGCTGGGGTCTGCCCCAGTGTTAGGGTTCTACAACCCTTCTAAAAAGACTGTGGCTAGTGCTGATGCGAGCAGTAATGGGCTAGGGCCTGCCCTACTACAGTCCATCGCCTACTGTTCCTGTACACTGATGGATTCTGAGTCGAAATATGCCCAAATTGAAAAAAGAGTGCCTGACTGCAGTTTGGGCCGGTGAGCGCTTCCAGTGTTACTTAGTGGGTTTAGAGAAATTTAGTCTAATCAACTCCTATGATATTGACAAAACACCCCTAAGATGCCAGAGACTTCTGATGAGGCTGCTCAGGTTCAACGTTCAGGCAGTGCTTGTGCCGGGGAAACAACTGGTAGTGGCAGATACACTTCCCAGGCCCCCGTTGGCTGCTGCTGAAGAATCTTCAACTGAATCAAATGTAAAAGTGTATGTGGATTCAGTTCTGGCATCCAAATCCATTTCGTCAGGGAAGCTAGAGCAAATAAGAAAGGAGTTTAGAAACAGACCTTCAAGAAGTTATTAAGTACATAAGAGAAAGTTCACCCGAGAGCCGGGCAGCCTGGATATCTTTAAATTATTTTGTTTAGAAAATATATGCAAACAAGCATACAATAGGGTGCGCTTGAAACTGAAAATAACAGCAAGAGGTAATACTAATACTAAACAAGACTAGCAAAATTGTTAAAGATATCCAAATGTGAGACACAGTATATGCAAAAGGTAAATAGTGCAAATAAGACAATATAGTGCTGGTAGAATGCACTATGTGCACAATTGCGAGTGTAGATAAATAACATACAACATGTAAAAAGACAAAGCAAAAATGTCCGGTATTAAAACCTGGGTACACAGTGTGTAAAAAATCTTTGAAAAAAGAATTGTTCAGAGAGTGAAAAAAACAAGTGTTCAAAATATGAGTGTTCTAAAAATCAATTTGAGAAATTGCAAAAAAGGTTCGAAATTAAGGCAGCTCCTCTTCAAACCGGTGGTAAGTCGGATAATCTAAAAGGTGGAAACAGAAAAAAGAGAGCGCCTCATGGTGTAATATCGTACATACAAGATATGAAAGCCAAAGGAAACAACAGGTGTTGAACAGGTACTCACAAACAAGTTGGCACTCAGGATAAGTGCAAAATTCCGCCAATTAAAATGTTGCAATAGATCTGATACATGACATTGACGTGAAAAAGACAAGCGCATACATAAGTATATAAAAACATATAAAAACCAATTTGTCTATAGAATGTAAATAGAAAACAAGAACGTACAGTTAATATAAAACATAAAATCACTAAAAGGATCTATAAAATAGTAAAACAATAATAACGATTGTTTTGTAGAGAGCAGAATTAAAAAAAGAAATCACTGTAACTGACAAATAAGTTACGTGGGATAATAATACAAAAAACATGTACATGAATAATGATACATGTAGTCTATATATAGCGAAACCCATGTTTACTCACATAGCGAAACCCATGCTTACTCATATAGTCTATTTAAAAAGAATGCATATTGTAGCATTATAGAGCAAAGACTAGAAAAAAATCAGAAAAAAAATCAGAAAAACGGCAGTATGGTGGCCTGGGATCAGTTCCGACATTGCAAGCCACGTGTCAAAATATGCCTTTTGCCGGGAATTCAGCCTACTCAGAGAAGGGAGCCCTTAATTTCTACTCCGCTGCCTGCAGGCCCATGGCAGAAAATAGCTGCTGATTTGTGCAAACTGCACGGGAAAAAGTACCTGGTTGTGATTGACTACTATTCCAGTTATTTCAAGATTGCACCCTTGAATGAGATCACCAGTCAAGCCGTTATTACTCGTCTCAAGAGCTTATTAACCCAGTGGGGCATACTAATGGAGTCAGTGAGTGATAACGGAATGCAGTTTGCTTCCATGGAGTTCAGTTCTTTTAGCAGTAAATATGATTTTGTCCATTCTACATCAAGTCCACATTACCCACAGGCCAATGGAATGGCTGAAAGGGCAGTTTAAACAACAAAGTGAGGCCCCTGTAGGAGCTGAATGTGGGGCAAAGTGTCAGAGTTAAACTGGATGATGAGAAGAAATGGAAGACGCCTGCTACTGTAATTGGATGCTCTCCAGAACTAAGGTCTCATGTAGTCCTTACTGATGGAGGGACAGTCACACGTCAAAATAGAAGACATCTTCAGCCAGTACCTGAAAGTTTGGGATTAGATGCCTCAGAGCCACCACTGGTGGGATCCCCTGTCAAGTGGAAGAGTGGTGAAACAACCAGCCCGATATAAGAGGACAGTTCATGTAAAATGACGTCAAGTGGAAGAGTGGTGAAAAAACTAGCCCGGTATTGGGATTAGCACTAGTTACAGCAGTGACCGGAAGAATGGTCAGAATAATCCCATGGTCACTGTGGACTAGGGTAGTCTACCCCGATGTTCGAGTCAGGATTGTATTTCTTGTTGGGGGCGTGGCTTATAGCCATTGTTGTCTGTGTCGCAGTTACCAAGTTAGATGTGTTGTACAAGCTGTATACTTCTATGCTCTGCAATATAATGTACCTTCTATGATGTGTCCTGCATCTCATGACATGAATTGTGGGCCTAATTCAGGGTATTTACAGGAAATATTTTTTTATTTGCTACATCCAAAAGAAGTAATTTCAAAATGTATGACACTTTCTGTTTTGTTTCTTATTGTAAGTGAGCTTTCTATCGGTTACACACAACCTTGCATTTTCTGTTAGCAGACCACCCTTAGTATTTGTGGGCCCCCTAGATCAGCACCCTTGTTACTTAACACCAGATTGACAAAGTGGGATTCCCCAAAGTGTGGTGTCCCACTTGCCCCTGCCCAAACATATATGTACCTCATTTAAACATGTTACAGTCCTAGCACTAAATACTGCTGATGCTATGAATAAGAGTTAGCAAAAAATATTTATATACTCAGTTGGTGCAGAAGATCTAGATATACCTAACACCTGGCCATCAGTATTTTAAAGGCAATTTTTACCATGGGAACTGTATATCTCATTAAAGGAAGTTCGCTTATATGGTTTCAGTGAGAGTGCATGAACACTTCAAATATAAGATCTGTATCTTTCAAAGGAGTGTTCCCTACATTTCTATATGTGGAGAGACACATATTACACTATAGTGCTCAATAAATAATAATAAATAATAAAAAATAATTAATAATATGCATTAAAATTGTTACAAGAGTTTTGGTTACGAACATTATTAAATGTACCCGACTAGAGAAAGAAATAACGATGGCACTACATAGGCAGTTGCCCTAGGTAATTTATAAGCAGTAAGCCTTGATATAAGGCAAATTGTCAGTTAATTATTGGGTGGGTGCTGTACACTATATAGAAATACTTTTCAAAGAAGATTCAGTACAAGACTGAAAAGAAGTGTACATATATAGCACTCAACAAGCCTGTGTCAAAACACTAGATTAAGTGAAAGCTATAATGAATAGCAGAATAACCATGTATAGGGTGTAAGTCTGGTTCAAGTCGTTTAAAACTTGACTTTTATTGATAAAATACACATAAAACTAGAGACTAGAACATACCCATGGAGAATATAATTTTTTCCACTTTTAGTACCCATACCAATTTCTGATCATACAATCCTGAGTGATAAATAGTCATTCATTTAAAGGTGTCTGAATTACACAGATATATTGAGAGTCTTCCCACGGACACTATCTTTTTTCTAGACCTGCCGTCACTGTGTTTTTAACATTTAGAGAAGTGTGTTTTTCCTTTATTTTATGTGTATTTTATCAATAAAAGTTAAGTTTTAAACGACTTGAACCAGACTTACACCCTATACATGGTTATATCAGTCTTGTATTGAATCTTCTTTGAAAACTATTAAATGTACATTGACAAATATAGCAAAATTCATATTTGAATTATAGAGGAAATGAAAGTATTTAATGCACACAATATAAATGGTATTTATTATACAATTTAATTTCAAAATATAAACTGAAAAAGAATTACAAAAACAACAAAATATAAAGTGTATTAAAGTGGTGAATTAGATGAAAATAAGTATTTTCTGGTGTGTCTGAAGTTCTCTCAGGTTTCATCGTGTTGCCTAAGCATTTCACCCCTGCAGGTCTTGCTGTTTTATCTTGTCAAATGTATGCCGGCAAGTTTGTCTCAAATTTTGCACTACACTAATAGAAAATGACATGTATGCAAAAAACAGAAGGGAATATGGGTTAAAGGGAGAATGTACCATAAAATAGATTTCAATGACTTGTTATAACAGCTATGAAGTTTAAAATGTATGGGTAATTGTTCCTTTATGCTTATTTTATGAAATAGCTTTTCTGCTAAATGAAACCACCACCCAATAAATGACTACAGTATACAAAAGAAGTGAGTACACCCCTGGGCAATATCACTTAAATATCCAATTATTCAAAATTGTATCACCTCTCAATAATTGTAGACAAGTAGAGTATTTCCTTTTATGAACTATCAAAAACTAATACGTTAGATAGATTATATTTAAAAAAAACAGGCCCCAAAGTAGAAACCTAATGCAACAAAAGTGATTACACCTGTGGTCACTGACACACAAGTTAGATCACTGAAACAAAATTGAGTACACCTGCAATTTTCAATTAGCCTAATTGCATGAACATAGTTGCCAGAACATTATCATTTTTGGACCAATGGGCTGTGTCTATGTGCAAGTTTGCATCATTGCTCCACATGGAAAAGAATTGCCCGAGGAATTGAAAAATCTGATTGTGAGACTTCACAAAGATGGAAAATGATACAGGAAGATTGGTGATCAACTAAAAATCTGTCAAAATGCAGTTACAGTAGTAATTAGGAGGTATAGAATGATACACAGTGCTAAAAATCAGAGCCGCAGTGGCTGTCCTCCTAAAATGATGCCATGGACAGTGTGCTACTTGCACAATCTAGCTCTGAAAAACAGGCAAGTGCTTCAGATTTGGCTGAGGGATTATCGATAGAAATTGGAGCTTCTGTGACAATTTAGACAGTAATAAGGACATTGCATAATGTCAACGTCTATGGACAGCATCCAAGAAAAAAACCTTGCTTGGTCTTCGTCACAAAACTGCAAGATTAAACTTTGCTAAACAACATGAAAAGCCTGATGAATAGTAGGAGAACATTATTTGGTAAGATAACCAAGACCAAGTTAAAAAAATTTGGCTCAGATGAGGTGCAGCATGTTTGGTGTGAACCTGGTTAGGATTATTACAGTGACTGCTTAGTCCCAACAGTGAATCCCGGAGGTGGGAGTGTGACAATATGGGGCTGCATGACTGCAAAAGATGTTGGGGAGATGACATTTATAGATGACACCATGAATGCCTGCAATATACCAAAATACTGGCTGACAAGATGACTCCCAGTCTCCAGAATATTGGCAGAGGATGAATATTCCAGCATGATAACTATCCAAAGTACACTGCCAATATTTCAAATGAGTTTCTAAAGGAGAAAACAGTGAAAACTATGACTTGGCCAAGTATGTCGCCTGACTTAAATCCAATAGAAAACCTTTATTATTATTATTATCGGTTATTTGTAGAGCGTCAACATGTTCTGCTGCACTATAAATGCAGAGTACAACAAAACAATTATAGGGATCAAATGGGTAGAGGGCCCTGCCAAGAGTTGCACTGTTGTAGTCAACTCTTAAGAAGGTGATCTACAAACAGCTGGACTCTTAGGCTTACATGCTAATGGGGTTCAGGGGATAGCAATGGAGGAGAGGAACTGGTATAAAGAAAGGTTAGCATAGGTTGTATGCATTCCTGAACAGTAGAGTCTTTAGGGAGTGCTTGAAGCTTTCAAAACTAGGGGACAATCTTGTGGAGTGAGGCAGAGAGTTCCACAAAATAGGAGCCAGTCTAGAGAAGTCCTGTAAACGGGAGTGTGATGAGGTAACAAGAGAGGAGGAGAGTAGGAGGTCATGAGCATACTGAAGGGAACGGGAGGGAGAGTATCTGGAGACAAGGGCCTCTATTTATCAAGGTCTGGTGGACCTGATCCGACACTGCGGATCAGGTCTGCCAGACATCGCTGAAAACGGCGAGCAATACGCTCGCCATATTCAGCATTGCACAAGCAGCTCACAAGAGCTGCTGGTGCAACGCCGCCCCCTGCAGACTCGCGGCCAATACGTACGGAGCTTGATAAATATGGGCCTATGTCTGAGATATAGGGGGGAGCAGTGCAGTTGAGTGCTTTGTATGTCAGAGTGAGAATTTTGTGTTTGATCCTAGAGGCAAGAGGAAGCCACTGAAGGGATTGGCAGAGAGGTGCATCAGATGAAGAGCGCCGTGTAAGGAAGATGAGCCTGGCAGAGGCATTCATTATGGATTTTAAAGGAGCTAGATGGCAGGTGGGGAGACCAGAGAGGACAGAGTTGCAGTAATTGAGGCAGGAAAGGATGAGAGAGTGGATTAAAATCTTAGTTGTGTCTTGTGTAAGAAAGTGTCTAATTTTAGAGAGGTTTTTAAGGTGGAAGCGGCAGGCTTTAGCCAAGGACTGAATGTGAGGAGTGAAAGAAATATCTGAGTCAAATGTGACCCTGAGACATCGGGCATGCGGGGTAGGGGTAATGATGGAGTTGTCAACAGTTATAGAGAGATTCGGGTGGAGATTTTGGAAGAAGGGAGGAAAATAAGGAGCTCAGTTTTGGAGAGATTTAGCTTGAGGTAGTGAGAGGACATCCAGGAAGAGATGTGAGAAAGACAGTTAGTGACACGGGTTAGAAAGGAAGGAGATAGGTCTGGTGTAGAGAAGTAGATTTGGGTGTAGTCGGCATACAAATGATATTGGAAACCATGGGACTTTATTAGAGAACCTAGTGATGGCGTGTAGATTGAGAAGAGAAGGGGACCGAGGACAGAGCCTTGCGGTACTCCAACAGAAAGTGGTGACGGGGCAGAGGAGGCCCCAGAGAAGGCTACACTAAAGGTACGGTTTGACAGGTAGGAAGAGACCCACGGGGGGGGGGTCACAGATGCCGAAGGATTGGAAGGTTTGGAGCAAAAGAGGGTGGTCAACAGTGTCAAAGGCTGTGGACAGATCAAGGAGGATAAGCAGAGAGAAGTGACCTTTTGATTTTGCTGTAAGTAGGTCGTTGGTAACCTTAACAATTGCTGTCTCTGTGGAGTGATGGGGATGAAATCCAGATTGCAGTGGGTCAAGGAGGGAGTTTAATGTAAGGAAATGGGATAGGCGTGCATATACTAGTTTTTCGAGAAGCTTTATGGCAAGAGGGAGGAGGGAAATATGGTGGTAGTTGGATGGAGTGGTTGGATCAAGGGAAGGGTTTTTGAGGATAGGTGTGACCAGTGCATGTTTCAGAGATGAGGGAAATATATTGGTGCGGAGGGAGAGGTTGAAAATGTGTGTGAGTATAGAGGTACGAGGAAGCAGAGAGGGAGGGGAGTAGCTGTGAGGGGATAGGGTCAAGGGGACAGGTAGTGAGGTGAGAGCGCAGTATAAGTGCCGAAACTTTTTCCTCAGTAACAGGGGAGAATGAGCTAAGTTTCAGGTTATGCGGGTTGTGGTTGATTGAGAGCATTTGAGGGGGTAAGAGAATGGAATTATGCTGAGAACTGATTTAGTTTCTGATGGAATTTTGTTAATGAAGTGGCTGGCAAAGTCTTGAGCTGACAGTGAAGTTGTATTAGGAGGTGGGGGAGGGCGGAGAAGAGTATTGAAAGTGGAGAACAGACGTTTTGGGTTTGAAGAAAGATTAGCGATAAGAGTAGATAAGTTATGTTGCTTATGGAGATTAAGGGAAGAATAGTAGGAATTCAAGATGAATTTGTAATGAAGAAAATCAGCTGAACTCCGAGATTTTCTCCAGTGCCGCTCAGCAGTACGGGAACATCTGCGTAGGTACTGTGTCAGAGGAATATGCCAGGGCTGAGGATGAGTGTGTGATATCCGAGCTATGGTAAGAGGGGCCAGATTGTCAAGGACGGATGTAAGGGTGGAATTATAGTTGCAGATAGATTGGTCAGGGCAGGAAAAGGAGGAGAAGGATGAGATGAGAGGTTTGAGAGAATTAGCAAGCTGTTGCTGATCTAATGACATACCTTTACCTTTAGGGTATTTTAAAGAGAAAGGTAATAGGCCTCAATATTTGCTGGAGGGGTTGTGTTCCATTTATTAAAGGTCTTGCGGACCTGATCTGACAGTGCGGATCAGGTCCACAAGACCTCGCTGAATGTGGAGAGCAATACGCTCTCCGTATTCAGCATTGCACCAGCAGCTCACAAGCCGCCAGCAGGGAGGTGTCAATCAACCAGATCGTACTCGATCGGGTTGAATTGTGGCGATTCCTGTCCGCCTGTTAAGAGCAAGCAGACAGGGTTATGGAGCAGCGGTCTTCAGACCGCTGCTTCATAACTGCTGTTTCTGGCGAGTCTGAAGACTCTCCAGAAACACGAGCCCACAAGCTCCATTCGGAGCTTGATAAATGGGCCTCATTGTCTGTTAAAACTTATCTGAAGGATGGTAGAACATCTCTCCAGAAATTTGTATGACACTGGTATCCTCCATGCGAGGAGGATTGAGTCAGTTATCAAAATTAAAGGTGGACATACAAAGTATTGAAAAAATAACATTTTTGAATCTCAGTAATGAAAGGTGTACTGACTTTTGTTGCATTGAGTTCCTGCTGTGTGGCTGGTAATTTTAATATAGAAAATCTAAACTTTTTAATTTTACATAAGAGAAAATACCCTAGTGTAAAACTTAGAAATAATGCAGTTACTGTAAGGTGATACAATTTTGAATCATTTGACATTTAAGTTATATTGCACTGGGGTCTACTCACTTCTGTTGTATACTGTATATTGCAAGTGGAGAGATTTTTATTGCTCCAGCTTGCACACTAACTCCGCTAGATGTAAGCTTTTTGCGCACTTCAGTTATCTCTCATATTACATGTTAAAAAGTAAAACGTTTTTGCTCGCATGTTAAAACAATACACTCAAAAAGCCGGTTACAATATTGCAACCTTGTTAATGTATTCTCCCATATTAGTCAATAGAGCAAGAAAAGTGGTAAAAAAACACCCTACTTGGGCGCAATTCCAATCACATACGCTCATGTGCGCTAACCGACATGAAAATATGAATATTTCACATTCCAATGTTTTTCACAAAGCAGAATATGTTCTATTTATTCATAAATACATATTTCCACATATATCTGATGGTATTTTGGTACAATAAATCAGTGTTTTTCAACCAGTGTGCCGTGGCACACTAGTGTGCCGTGAGAGATCCTCAGGTGTGCCACGGCATACTGACAACAGTGTGACATATTTTTTTAACTTTGCTTGTTTTTTACTCCCAGTGCAGGAGTAGTTTGTAGGAGGCATGGCATAACAGCACAATACATAAAGTATGTGTGTGTTTGTGTGTATGTGTATATATGTATGCTGTATTAGGCTACAATGTGTGATTTTTTTAACATTTTGGGATGGTGGTGTGCCACAGGATTTTTTAATGTAAAAAAAGTGTGCCACAGTAAAAAAAAGGTTAAAAATCACTGCAATAAATATCTATACACATATATATATATATATATATATTTACATACATACATTATTTTTATATATAGGAATATCTCATTTTAAATACTTAGAACATATTCCCCTATGTGAAGAACATTGGAATGTGAAATATTTACAGTAAATACACAGTACACTTTATTAAATATGAATATTGCATAAAGATACTTTTACATGTTTTCATTTACTTGACTGTAAAGGGCTCCAATGCACTTATATATATGTCTAGATATGTATACGTACGTAGTAATGTGTTTATATGTATATATATATATATATATATATGTCTGTAAATACATATGATCACATATAAATACATACCTACACACATATAATTATATGTATATATATTATTTGAGAGTAACAGTTAACCAGAGCTCTTAAATTGCGCTCAAGAGATCGCATTTACTTTCAACATCCAATGCACGCAAGCAGCCATGATAAACCCGTTATCACTCGCGCGTAACTGTTAGCGTGCCACTAAAAATGTGTATTGTCCTGTAAGTGAAGAGCTTTGGAATGTGAAATATGTACAGTAAATATACAGCAAAAAACATAAGTACTTAAATACAAATGTAAACACATCAATACATATATATATATATATATATATATATATATATAAACATACACACACACACATATATACTGTATATATATATATATACAGCAAAAAACATAAGTACTTAAATACAAATGTAAACACATCAATACATATATATATATATATATATATATATATACATACACACACATATATATACACACACACACACACTGTATATATACTGTATATATATATATATATATATATATATATATATGGTAAAGCACTTTACAGACCTTTTACTATATATCTTTGAGCCCTTATACCTTTTTTATTAATTTTTTTAACTATTTTTTTATCAGATAGTGTAAATATCAGTGCAACTGTACTTTTACATGTGTTTATGTTGTGTTCAGTGCAACTTTTTTCTTCCCCTACCCTTTTCAGGAGCTCTGAAGTCACGCTAACCTGACGCATGTAAATTGCGATTGTGCTCAAGCTAACGCATTTGCTTTCACCTCGTAATACGCTGGCTATTTCCGTCCCCCGCAAAAAGCAAAGAAATTCCTATATAGCTTGTGTGCTACAGTTTGTCCGCCACTTGTAATCTAGCCCTAGTATACGCTAAACAATTAGATTTGTATTTGCTTAAAAAAAAATGTTATCATCAATGTGGGTGTTCCAACATTTTACTTCATGCAAGAACACTCTGGCCTTTGAACATGTATAATACTGTAAAAAAATTTAAGTTATGTCAACCAATCAGTCAGATCAAATATACAGATACTACATATGTACTTGAGATATCTATTTTGTAACTTATCAGTAAAGTAAGAGCCAAAATTTGTGATAATTTACCATAAAAAAACAATACTAAATAGTTGGACAGCACAATCATACTTCATGTTTGGGAAGAATGCACAGGCATTAACGAAAGATTTACTGAGGGGAAAACACTTTTTAGAATATTGTACATTCACAAGTGCCTGTTGAAAAGCAATAGAGATAATTATAAGCTCTGGAACCCTATACTTAGTGCATGCCTTCCTCATTTTCAACATGTATTACACAATATAAATTGTTTTTTAAAGTGACACTAGACATTAAGGGTCAGATTACAAGTGGCGTGTGCGATAAGGGGTTTATTGCGGGTGTTTTCTCACATCGGTTTTTCTGCTGGTATTACAAGTTCAAAGTAAACACGATTACCCTCAAGCGATTTTCGCTAGAATGATTACGTGTCCTCAGAGCTCTGGTTAATTGTTTTGCGCAACAAAAAAGTGTTACAAAACACATCAAAATTAAAGTACAGTTGCACTCATAATAAAGCAATCTAATAAAAAATATTTTAAAAAATATTGCACAAAAAAAGTTATAAGGGCTCAAAGATATGAGATCTCAGGTGTTAGGGGGGAAAAAGCATGCAAAGGGCTTTATCATTGAGATACAAACATATATGTCTAATGATGTATATGTGTGTGTGTATATATATATATATATATATATATATATATATATTTATATATGTGCACTTATGTATTTATATGTGTATATATGTATTTACAGATATATATACACATATAAATACATATGTACACACATATAGACATATACATAAGTGCATTGGAGCCCTTTGCATTTAAGTAGATGAAAACATGTAAAACAGATTTATCTAATGTTCATATTTAATAGTGTTATACTGTGTATTTACTGTAAATATTTCACATTCCAATGTTCTGCACATTGCAAAATATGTATTATAAATTGTATTTATAAACAGATATTCATATATATATATATCTGTATATATCTATACCTACATACTGTATATATAATCTGCAGGTTTAAGTTATGGGTAATGCCACTGAGAGCCATTTGGTTAATTTTAAGGCAGATTTATTATGATTATCCTTAAAATAAATACTCTAGTTGTCAGTGGTATTTGTTTTTAAAGCTGCAGATTTTTTATTTTCTTTATGCTAAGTTGATGATGTTAAATGACCAGTCAACACAGTAGATTTGCATAATCAACAAATGCAAGAAAACAAGACAATGCAATAGCACTTAGTCTGAACTTCAAATGAGTAGTAGATTTTTTTCTGAAAATGTTAAAAGTTATGTCTTTTTACACTCCCCCTGTACCATGTGACAGCCACCAGCCATTCACAAATGCATACACGTACCATGTGACAGCCATCAGCCATTCACAAATGCATAAATAATTATTCTTGCACATACTCAGTAGGAGCTGGGGACTCAAAACGTTTAAATATAAAAAGACTGTGCACATTTTGTTAATGGAAGTAAATTGGAAAGTTGTTAAAAATGGCATGTTCTATCTGAATAATGAAAGTTTAATTTGATTGAGTGTCCCTTTAAGTCATATACTTGTCACCTGCTGACTTGCTATAGTTAGGACTTAAAAATATATAGCAACTCCCATGTATGGTTAGAATTACTTTAGTTCTTAGAGGTATATTTAACAATGTACGAGTGGACATGATACAATGTAGCGTATCATGTCTGCCGCACATCGATAAATGCCGATAAGATACGCTGTCGACATTTATCACTGCACCAGCAGTTCTTATGAACTGCTGGTGCTATGCCGCCCCCTGCAGATTTGCGGGCCAATCGGCCTCTAGCAGGGGGTGTCAATCAACTCGATCGTATTCTTTAGACCGCTGCTTCATGACTTCTGTTTCTGGCGAGCCTTCAACACGGGGCCATACGGAGCTTGATAAATTGACCCTTTAGTGTCTAATCATTTTATACCCGAGATTTTACTATAATAAGGTTTAAACAAAAAGATTATACAGATTTATACAAATAAACATGCAAAACATAAAAGCCCATATTAGGCCAGATTACGAGTGAAGCGCAATTGTTTCACACGAGCGATATCAGGGTTTCGCATTCGTCTGTGCACTCGTATTGCAAGTACAGACATTTATACACATATAAACACATAATTACATATTTACACATATATAGACATATATATAAGTGCATTGGAGCCCTTTGCTGTTAAGTAGATGAAAACATGTAAAAACATATTTATGCAATATTCATATTTAATCATTAAGGTGCATCAAACATTGTAACACAATTCTTCACCAAAACTCGTATTTTACCAAAAACGTAAAATTTGTATGTAAATTACACAGTAATAAATCGTATAAAACATGCACAATGTAAATCATAATTTTAGTAAACTGGATGCGCAAAAATCAATTAGAAATGTGTACTTATAAGAACAAATTATAAAGCGTATTTGTTTTTTCGTAAAATTAGCTGAACATGGGCATTCCATGGGTGTATATGAAATTGTTTCTCTAATCCCAGCGTAATTCTGCATAGATATTCGCATTACAGATATCACAGTTTTTTCTCACCAACTAAAAAGTGGCAAGCTTTTCATAAAATACTCCAAATCCTTAATACCCTTATAGAAACACACATGCAAACGAAAATATAGGCAAATGTAAGAAGCTATACGCAGAAAGCAATGTATTGTGATTAATATTGGCTGCAGGATTTAATTTTGAAAGTGTGCCCCCCTGCTAACCACTATATGGAGTGAACTGTCCCTATCCAGCGAGCTCCATTACTTTCAATAGGAGCTATCTTGCCTCTCACAGGGACTGCCCCTTTTATTAGACTTGTGCGCGGCAAAAATTTTTTGTTTTGGATCGATTCGGATGTTTTCAAATTTCGTTTTTGGATCGATTCGAATTCGGATACATTCGAATGCATTCGTTTCGGATTCGTTCGGATTCATTCGGATTCGAATAAATTTGGATGTATTCGGATGTATTCGATTCGGAAGTTCGGTATGTGTTAGGTGGGATGTGCTGTGTAAATTAGACTAGTATTATGTACTGTAATATTAGGTGTAACCCATAGCAGAGTGATATAATCTAATATACAGTACAATACTAGTGTAATTGTGATTAGTCCATGGCCATCCGAATGTTAAGAATAAATCCGAACTAATTCGGATTTATTTGTTAGATTTGGTGCTACGGTAATTCGGAAATTCGAATCAATCCGAATCTCCGAATTTGACAAATTCGTCCAAATTTAAATTTGGAACGAAACGAAATGCACATGTCTACCTTTTATAAGATTATTCCACCAGGGCAGCCCCTGCAAGGAAAACCACATCTGACCTGGCGAGGTTTAGATAATCGAGCCCACAGAGAGCTGTAAAATTTTGCAGGCATCAAATGAATTCTATTAGGGAGATAATATCAAACTTTTATAGTTCATCACACTTTCATGGTAACTAAACTTAAAGAAATATAATATTTGGACATAGCAATGTAGTATGTGGACATAGCAATTTCCATAAAAAATTTAAAATCTGTGTATACATTTCAGTGTATGATTTTCATTTTATATATTATATGTTCCAAATTTATAAGAAAGGTTATCTACTAGACATTGCTTGGCTGCTCTTTTTGATCTGTGTTTTTCAATAGTTCTTGTATTTGCAAAATACTTAAATAACAAACAAATGGGTTTTATTGCATGTTGTGTTTTTCATTATTTAGTTTCAATAAGAATCACTTCACTGAATGAATTTTACAGGTCAACAAATATATAGTAAAATAATGGTAAGAACATTCTTGCTCATAAAAATCAACTTTATTGTGTTTTTCACTTGAACTGTGACTACAGTTACCAAATTCCTCTTGTTAATTAGTTTGCATTCAGCAATTATTTCTTAAAATAACTTTATTTCCATAGCTTACCTCATCAAATTTATTTAGGTTGTTTGATAGAAGACTTACAAGTTGGCCTGTACTTATTTTATCCAAAACTTTGCTTGAAAGTTTTAATGTCTGCAACAACAAAAACAAGACACACATATATTAACTGTAAACTTGTTTTTTTCTTTGCTTTCTAGAGATCATTACCAACAGGGCATTTAATTAAACACACATTTAGAAAGTAGTTGTACACATTATGTGTTTTTATGGTTATATTTTTTTGTCAATTTGTTAACCCTAATTAAAAATGTAGTGGTTTCTTTGCAATCATATTTTTCTTTTAATTCTGAATAAATTGTGCATATTACATTTATGTATCATATTGAGCTTATTTTGTTTAAACATACTTTAAACAAAATATAAGTGCCTTTTATGTTTTTTATCTAATTTTTATAATCATTTGTTATAATTTAAATTGACATGAAAGTCATTACCATTTTATCAACACCATGCACATGCAGCTGGATCTGATTGGTAGGTTTGTTCTAATGCATAGGAAATGTAGGCTTTCTAACATATAGGAAACGTAATATTATTACATATCATAGTGCACTAACAATATGATATTGCTTCAGAAAACTGAGAGAGAGCTGTGCTGCCGCTTAACATTTTCAGCATTTCTGTAAGATTCTTCTCAATCATACCTCCCAAAAGTTCCCAGACTTCCAGGACATTCATTTGCATTCTGTGGGTGGGGTAGGCAAAGCTAGGTGAGATGAAGACAGAATCAGGGTTGTACAGGGCATGGATAGCCAGTGTCCACAATTAACCCTAACTATGATCCTTTCTTAAAGATATTAACTTGGTCCCACAGCAATTATTTCTAGGCACAATTCCCCAGCACTGTTAGCCCCATGAATAACATGTCAGCTCCTTAAGATATCCCTAAAAGCCATGTGTCACTCCTACAGGTCCCTCCAATCAAATGTATACCCTTATAAATATCCCCCACTGGCAAAGTCCCATATACACAATCCCCTTCCTCTTTATAATTGTCATGCCGCGCCGCTCTAGCCGTTGCTAGGGGTGCAGGGTCTTCTTGCCTGCTCGTTGCCAGGGGCCTGTTGTTGGGTCCCGGAGCCGTGGATCGCTGACGTCATCACCGCACGCTCCTCTCCAGTCCTGATGCCTGGGCGTGAATCATGCGCCTATTTAAATTCCTTCTTCACGATCTATCACTGCCCAAGTATAGGTGTTACTTCCTGGGAGTGATAAATCATTTTGTCTTATTGCCTTGCTGCTGCTGAACTCTGCCTGTCTGACTACTCTACCTGTTTAACCCCTAAATTGCTGGACTGATATATTGCTGCTGAACTCTGCCTGTCTGACTACTCTACCTATTTAAGCCCTAAATTGCTGGACTGATATGTTGCTGCTGAACCCTGCCTGTCTGACTACTCTACTTCTTAACCCCTGTTATTCTGGATTGCTTTACCGTTGCCAAACCCTGCCTGCCTGACCTTTCTAGTGGTGTGCCCTTGGACTGCTTTACCGTTGCCAAACCCTGCCTGCCTGACCATTCTAGTGGTTTTACGTTGGACTGCTTTACTGTTGCCGAATCCTGCCTGTCTGACCATTCCAGTGATTTGCCTTGCCCTGTTCTGCCGTTGCCACTGGGGACTGTCCTGCCTGTGGTGAGTGCCGCTCTCCTCATCTTACTAACTTTCTCTGCTCTGGGATATTCCCTATCATTCCTGCTCGACACCGGGATAACAAGACTACTGGCCGAGTTCAGTCTGATAGAGGGGTATCCCACGAGCATTACAATAATCACCTCTAATTAATTTTTATATCTTAAGTGTTTCTCCATTAGTAACGCCCCACACCAGGACATCTTCCCATCACAAATACCCTGCTACTAAATCTACTCCCTTATCATTCTCCCCATCACATCAGTGGAGTTGAGATATGGGCCCATCTTTATTTTTATTTATAGCGGTTAATAGAGGTGATGGGCTATTGGGTCAGGTGCAGATAGGGTTATATGTAGTGGGAGATCATATGACTGAGGGTTAAAGGGACATAGAACAAGTTGCAATAGAGACAAAATATAATAATATGTACTTAACCTCCAAATATATACTGCAGTGCCATTAACCCTTTCTTTTAAGCTGCTGAATTGTACAGCTCTAACTCGACCCCCCTCCACACACACACACACAATTCCTTCTATGGCTGTATCTATGTCTAACTTGGTAGTATGCACAACTTTAAAACTCATTATCTGCTGGAGCATGCCTAGAAGCAAATAAGATGTGAACTCAGTTGAAATACATTGCCTGTGTTTCTGATGCTAAACACTGATAAGGGGGGTGCATCAGACTACTCCAGACAGCATGGCTATGTAACTAATTTTGCTTATTTTTGAAAATTATTTTAAAATATTTGCAAGCAATTTTTAAACATTTTTTATGCAAACTATTTTTTACTTAATTAGCCCTTTTAGGGTATGCACAGATCTCATGTTTTATGGCACTTTATATTTTGTTGGGGATAAACCCAATTCAAAGAGTCATCACACTTGTACGATTACTTTTAGCAGTTGTCAGAAATGGGTCAGCAGGACCAGGGCTGTCACACATTCTAGTTTCAGTCACAAGGTACTATTATGTTCTAGGTGCTCCCTTACTAAGTAATAGCTGATGCAAAAGTTGCAGACTACCTTTATGCTGTGGCGCTGTCACTATCAGTAATAGTGTGGAAAGGAATTTGGCCATAGTTTTTCATACCATAAAAAAATATATACGTATATATATAATAGAAACTGAGTCCTAACCTTAGTAAGTGTTTATTTGCATTAAAAATAAATTCCATGAAAGGAACACTAAACCCAAATTTTTTCTTTCATGATTCAGATAGAGCTTTGCATTTTTTTTTTTATTTTATTTATTTATAACCGGCAACATAATCAAGATACAAAATCCACGCCATGCAAGGCCATATAAAATTTGTACAGAGAATCACATTCAAGTTTACAAAGCCAATTAAGCCAAAAACCTACTACTGTATAATAAGAGAATAAATAAAATTCAACATAAATGACCTTTTAGGATTATGAATTGTCTACAAATCACAATATTCTGATTATATTGATGTAATTCCACCATTTCTAACAATTTCTGAACCTGAGAGTATCTATTTAAGTAGGCGAGATAAGGAGGGAGGGGAAAGGAGAAAAGAAAAAGAAAAAAGGGGGAGCGTTTCTTTCTTCCTTTTTCTCCCTCTTTCCTTCTTCGGCCTCTATTTATCAAGGTTTGTCGGACCTGATCCAACAGTGCGGATCATATCCGACAGACCTCGCTGAATACGGCGAGCAATACGCTCGTCGTATTCAGCATTGCACCAGCAGCTCACAAGAGCTGCTGGTGCAACGCCGCCCCCCTGCAGACTCGCGGGTTGATTTCCGGCGATTTCCGGCGATGTCTGTCCGCCTGCTCAGAGCAGGCGGACAGGTTATGGAGCAGCAGTCTTTGTGACTGCTGCTTCATAACTGCTGTTTCTGGCGAGCCTGCAGGCTCGCCAGAAACACGGGCATCAAGCTCCATACGGAGCTTGATAAATATGCCCCTTCGTCTTTTGTCTAAGGACGGTATGTTACCAGGAACCAAGAAGAACAAGATCTGAATTCCTGAAGGGGTAAATTAAAAGATCTACTTCTGTAGGAGGAAGGGTTTTAATGAATGCTGACCATTTCAGGAAAAATTTCCTCACATCCTCCTCCTTATAAAGATTGGTATGAGTCTGTTCTATAATACATTGTTTCTTTAAACAATTCTTAATCTCTGGTATGCTAGGTATCGCTTTTTCTTTCCATTTCTTGAAAAGTAAATACCTGGTTGCAAGTATGGACAAACTGATTATTTTACTATTAGTCTCTTTTATGTCAGTCTGAAGAAACACTATGTGTCGTAGTGATAAGACCAGAGGAGAGACTCCCAATGTAGTTTTAAGTCAGTACTCTAATTTCAGCCAGAGGGATCTTTTCTTTGGACATTCCCAGATCATATGCACCAAATTTGCTGAGGGAAACTAACACTTGGGACATTTATTAAAATTAGAATTTCCATATCTAAAACTTTTGTCTGGCGTGTAATATGTCATGAAGAGTAATTTGGTATGTGATTCTCTCCATGAGGAAGAGAGCGTGGTTCGCATAACTTCAGAAATGGAATATTGAATTAGGGCAGGGTCAACATTACTTTGTGAAGTCATTAAGGCCCATTTAGAAGATAACTTCTCCAGGTTAAGAGGACTGTTCAGGGAGCTAAGAGTTTGATATACTGTAGAAAACGACATATGACCGTTCTTTACCAAGAGCAGCCAGTTTTCTAGGCTCCCGCAGGACCAGTTCCAGCCAAAGTCACTCGTTAATTTAAGTACAAAATGTCTTGCTTGTAAATAGGCAACTAAATCTTTTTGGAAGAGATTAAATTCTTCCTTAAGAGATCTAAAAGTTTTAATACACTTCCTCTCCATGGCTAACAGAAGGGAAATATTATCTAGGCCCATTTTGTGCCACCTCAAGAAGAGTGCCGACTGTAATCCCGCTGGGAATTGGGGATTTCCCATTAATGGCATAAATTTAGAAACCCTACCTTCTACAGCCAAAAGTTTACAAATTCGCCACCAGGCCTGCATCAGGTTAGCGATAGACCTACATTTTTCCAACCTCTCGAGGTAAAAAAACTACTATTACAATGGATTAGTGTTGTAGGAAGGAATGGATAAATCACATTTCTGTCTCAGTCATTATTTGTAAGATGGAAAAGACAAGAAGAAGGTGTCACAATAGTGCACAATCAGTGATATTTGGGTAATCACGCAATGACAAGTGCAAACTTACGATATCCAAAGCACTTGAGAAGTGCCACAGGTGCGGTCTGAACTCTTATAGCTGTTCAGCAAGCTATCCCCTCGCAATAGTTGCACTGCTTTTACCGCTGTTATCCTCCGATACAACTTCCAGCAAGGGATGAACAAAGGTGCATTCGTAGCTGAGATAGTATTAAAGTTGTTCAGCAAAGTCAATGCAAATAAAAAAAGCTTATGATGGCCGAATAGTAAAATCAACTGACATTTATTGTTGACAGAATATCACAACGCTTTTCCCGGTCCAACGACCATTTCATCAGGTATATACATATAACAGAAACATCACAGATTATAAACCACATTGCGGCGTCTATTGCCGAATAATGCGCATGCGTAACTACACAAGTGTCCAATGAACGATAGAGGCAAAACCGGCTAAATTTTGATTGGACAATAAAGTGGGTATGTACTTTTTCGTGTAGCTGATATTGCGCATGCGTATCCAAATCAGATGTCAAAGTGGGTTCAAATGAAAATTATTTGTAACATAATCGCTGGAATATAACCAGTCAGTGACTATACGTGCTAGAAAAACATAATTATAGCTACAAAGGTCTGGTAATAGCATGCCTACGTATTTCCTAGGAAGCGAGAGTTTAGGTAGCGAAATTCTAGGTTTTTTATACTGCCAAATGAAACCTCTTAATACAGTATTAAATAACCTAATATCTTTTCCCTTCAGCATCAATGGGATATTTTGGAGAACATAAAGTATTTTTGGGAGGAGAATCATCTTGTAAAGAGCAATGTGGCCAGAGATAGATAAAGAAAGATTTTTCCAATTTACCAAATTATCTCTGACTTTATTTAATATTGAAAGAATATTCAGTCAATACCATGTGTCTGAGTTGGGAGATATTGACATACCTAAGTATTTAAATGAATGAGATACTTCCTTAAAAGGGAAATTATTAAGTGATTCTTTAGTTTGTTTAATCCACATAAGCTCAGACTTTGAGGTATTTACCTTATACCCTGAGAACGAACCGAATTGTTCGATAATTGAAAGGAGTTTGGGTACATTTATTCTAGTGTTTGTAATATCAGAATATCGTTGGCATAAAGAGCTATTTTGAGCTCTTTTTTACCAATCTTAATACCTTCCAACTGCTGTCTTATTAAAATGGCCAAGGGTTCAATAGCTACATCAAACAAGAGGGGAGAAAGAGGGCACCCCTGTCTTGTTCCCCTCTTTAGCCTGATATCTGCAGAGGTCATACCATTTACAATTAATTTCGTGGAGGCCTTGCTATATAGATTGTCGATACATTTAGGCAACTTATCTCTAAAGCCAAAATGGGAGAGGGAGGATAACAGATCATCAAAATGAACTGAATTGAATGCTTTTTCAGCATCTATCGCAATAATTGCAAAGCCAGAGGTGCCCTCCTCCCCCCCAAAGCCCTGTTTCTCTAATGTTTTAAAATAATCTTTAGTGACAAAGACTTCTCTTATTTTTGCTGGAGAATTCCGCTTAGATAAGAATCCTGCTTGGTCTTGTGAATAATACTAGGAAGAAGCAATTGTAATCCTAACGTATAATATTTACAGAACTAAGAAATATAAAGAGAGAGAAAATGAAGTGTTGAAATCAGTATCTAACTCATGTAATGGTTATCTATTACAGAGAACACCAGAAGGCTGGGAAAGATATACACAAGCTAAGAAGGAAAGGGATACCTTCCTCATTCATTGGACCACACAAAAAGAACTGAAATTTCAGGCCAAGCTATATAGATATGGCAACAAAACAGGGAAACTCCTTGCGAACCTTGTCAAAAGGGATAAAGACTCACCTTTGATTGACAGTATCCAAAGTGGAGAAAAATTGGTCTCAACAGCGGAAGATGTCTTAAAAGTTTTCACAGAATATTATCAAGAGCTTTATTCCTTCAAGAACTCGAATGGTTGCGAGCGGGAGGATTTCTGGGGCAAAATTTTGTATCCAGCTTTAACTTCTGAGTTATCTGATACCTTGAATTCCGCTATCTCTGAATTAGAAGTTACTAGAGCTATACAGGATCTCCCCCTAAATAAGGCCCCGATGCCCTACCTAATGAATTTTACAAGATTTTGTCCTCACGGATCGTCCCACACTTAGCTAAGCTTTTTAATGACATGTATATTCAGGGTAACATGATCT
Source organism: Bombina bombina (assembly GCF_027579735.1). Classification (NCBI taxonomy): domain Eukaryota; kingdom Metazoa; phylum Chordata; class Amphibia; order Anura; family Bombinatoridae; genus Bombina; species Bombina bombina. The sequence goes on from NC_069504.1 coordinate 178,987,264, forward strand.
CTCCCAATTTCGCGGCCTCTTATACTTCCCTAATATTAAAGCAGGGGAAGGATCCTGATCAAAAAGAGTCTTATAGACCAATAGCTCTACTGAATACAGACTACAAAATACTTACCTCTATTTTAGCGCAGAGCATTGCATTTTAAGCAACTTTCTAATTTACTCCTATTATCATTTTTCTTCGTTCTCTTGCTATATTTATTTGAAAAACCAGAAATGTAAGTTTGAGGACCATGGATAGCACTTGCTGATTTGGGGCTACATTTAGCCACCAATCAGCAAGCATAACCCAGGTTCTGAACCAAAAATGTGCCATCTGCTAAGATTTCATTCCTGATTTTCAAATAAAGATATCAAAAGAAGAAAGAAAAATTGGTAATAGGATATTAAAATAGAAAGTTGCTTAAAATTGCAATGCTCTATTTGAATCATGAAATAAACATTTTTTAGTTTAAGTTTAGTGTACCTTTAATGAGCAGCTTCTGGCAAAACAGTTTTTTTGTTGGCAGAACCCCAACTGGGACTTCATATACCACAAAACCATATTGATCTCAGAACCTTACAAAATGCTGAGGGGCAGTATTAATCCTTATGTCATCATATTTATTATCCACATGACAGAATGACTTTGAGGTATTTACCTTATACCCTGAGAACGAACCGAATTGTTCGATAATTGAAAGGAGTTTGGGTACATTTATTCTAGTGTTTGTAATATCAGAATATCGTTGGCATAAAGAGCTATTTTGAGCTCTTTTTTACCAATCTTAATACCTTCCAACTGCTGTCTTATTAAAATGGCCAAGGGTTCAATAGCTACATCAAACAAGAGGGGAGAAAGAGGGCACCCCTGTCTTGTTCCCCTCTTTAGCCTGATATCTGCAGAGGTCATACCATTTACAATTAATTTCGTGGAGGCCTTGCTATATAGATTGTCGATACATTTAGGCAACTTATCTCTAAAGCCAAAATGGGAGAGGGAGGATAACAGATCATCAAAATGAACTGAATTGAATGCTTTTTCAGCATCTATCGCAATAATTGCAAAGCCAGAGGTGCCCTCCTCCCCCCCAAAGCCCTGTTTCTCTAATGTTTTAAAATAATCTTTAGTGACAAAGGACTTCTCTATTTTTGCTGGAGAATTCCGCTTAGATAAGATCCTGCTTGGTCTTGTGAATAATACTAGGAAGAAGCAATTGTAATCCTAACGTATAATATTTACAGAACTAAGAAATATAAAGAGAGAGAAAATGAAGTGTTGAAATCAGTATCTAACTCATGTAATGGTTATCTATTACAGAGAACACCAGAAGGCTGGGAAAGATATACACAAGCTAAGAAGGAAAGGGATACCTTCCTCATTCATTGGACCACACAAAAAGAACTGAAATTTCAGGCCAAGCTATATAGATATGGCAACAAAACAGGGAAACTCCTTGCGAACCTTGTCAAAAGGGATAAAGACTCACTTTGATTGACAGTATCCAAAGTGGAGAAAAATTGGTCTCAACAGCGGAAGATGTCTTAAAAGTTTTCACAGAATATTATCAAGAGCTTTATTCCTTCAAGAACTCGAATGGTTGCGAGCGGGAGGATTTCTGGGGCAAAATTTTGTATCCAGCTTTAACTTCTGAGTTATCTGATACCTTGAATTCCGCTATCTCTGAATTAGAAGTTACTAGAGCTATACAGGATCTCCCCTAAATAAGGCCCCGATGCCCTACCTAATGAATTTTACAGATTTTTGTCCTCACGGATCGTCCCACACTTAGCTAAGCTTTTTAATGACATGTATATTCAGGGTAACATGATCTCTCCCAATTTCGCGGCCTCTTATACTTCCCTAATATTAAAGCAGGGGAAGGATCCTGATCAAAAAGAGTCTTATAGACCAATAGCTCTACTGAATACAGACTACAAAATACTTACCTCTATTTTAGCGCAGAGCATTGCATTTTAAGCAACTTTCTAATTTACTCCTATTATCATTTTTCTTCGTTCTCTTGCTATATTTATTTGAAAAACCAGAAATGTAACTTTGAGGACCATGGATAGCACTTGCTGATTTGGGGCTACATTTAGCCACCAATCAGCAAGCATAACCCAGGTTCTGAACCAAAAATGTGCCATCTGCTAAGATTTCATTCCTGATTTTCAAATAAAGATATCAAAAGAAGAAAGAAAAATTGGTAATAGGATTAAAATAGAAAGTTGCTTAAAATTGCATGCTCTATTTGAATCATGAAATAAACATTTTTTAGTTTAAGTTTAGTGTACCTTTAATGAGCAGCTTCTGGCAAAACAGTTTTTTGTTGGCAGAACCCAACTGGGACTTCATATACCACAAAACCATATTGATCTCAGAACCTTACAAAATGCTGAGGGGCAGTATTAATCCTTATGTCATCATATTTATTATCCACATGACAGAATCTTACCTTTTTATAAATTAAACTAAACATTGCTATTCTCATTTGCATTCCTATGTGGTGGAGTCCAAAAATTGCAGGGTGTAAAAGCAGCATTCTGATAAAAAAAAGCAGGCAAAGGCCGATCCCCAGGTAATAAGCAATTGAGCGTTCATGAGAATTGTCTGGATCATAAGAGGCAATGATTCTTCCAAGTAAAAGTGGCTGAACTGCTTTGGTAACTTCCTGAAAGAAACAAGCATTATAACTGTAAGGGTACGAAGGAATAACAATAAATTATATGATTTTGATTAAGCCCTTGTTTGATGATAATGCATTTTTTTTTTTAAATAATTTTTTTATTGAAGTCATAAACAAGTACAGAATATAGGGTATGCCCCAAAACATTTACAAGTCAATGTATACACAGCATAGTTGGGAGAGTATGGCATTCTAGTATCTCAAACATTACCAGCAAATGTGGGCTTATCACATAGAAAGACTTCACTTTTGTTTTAGAGTATCATAAACGTAATATAAGCAAAAAGGTCCTCTCCTAGCGATATACAAAAAAGAGTAAGGTATCTATTCAGATAAGGGTAAGACTAGGGAGGAGGTAACTCTATAGATTTATGGGGGAGGAGGATGCAGCGGGCGAGAGCCGCTCAAAATGTAATAGGGGGGAGGATGGGGGGGGTGGAGGGCGGAGCCAGTTAGTATGTCAGCACCAGGAGCAAGTTTAGTTGGAACTAAAGGATTATTACTTAATATAAACATAACCACAGCCATCCAATCCTTTGTACTCCTATAGAGGGAGCCTGAAAACATATATACACAAGCTAAAACCATAAGTGTAATTTGAGAGTGGTCACTTTTGGATCTAGAGTTTAAGTTGTCTAAATTCCTGGTCAGCCGTGTGGAATGGGGGTGACCAGAGGGCTTACTACCAAGTCAGGGATATGGGCTCTACAAGTGGGACAGTGCCTGTGAGCAGTTAAGGCTAGGAGTGGGAAAGTCTCATTAAAGATAAAACTTCCAACATATTTCGGTTGAGACAGGAAAACAACTCATGTAACACTAAACCTTAAGCATAGGAAGTTAACATAGTTATACTATATTAAGGACAAGATCCTGATTATCAGAGAAAATACATTAGGGAAACTGAAGGCATTATATAATGTACATAAAGTCCCCTGTATAGTGACCTATGGTTTTACTGCTTAATATATTCATTGCTGCATTCAGGTAGTGAGAGTCATAAAACATATTTAGATGTGTCACGATAGCAAATGACAGTAGGCCCATGTGAGGTATGACAAATAAGCCATGATAACATTAGATAAGACTGTGAACTCATATATTCTCTATAGAGCTACCTAAAGCGTAAGAGAGTGACATTAGTACAGTTATGGACTGAATAATTAAAGAAATATGTATAGGCTCCTCTGAAAAAAAGAAAGCATTCTGTTTATAGACAGATTAAACCTCATTAATATGACAAATTGGTTAAATAAAGAAATGAAGGGCAAGGGAGGTTAGTGAACACATAATAGACATTGGCGCTCCATAAGAGTCAACCTCACATAAGACCAACTTAGTTTCTAAGTAATTATGGGGCAAAAAACTCGTCTACTCTACCTCAATTTAACCCCAGACTCTACAGCTGAGGAGGTGGACACATACATTTCAGAAGGTCAGAGAGGGCTCAAAAGCTAAGTGGCTGCTGAAGAATAAAAAAAAAAGCTGTTACTTAAACTGTACTAGGAGTGAATAATGTCAGTAAAGAGTGCAATTTACTTGAAATTCAACAAATATATAACAGGCCACTAACAAACGTAGGAGGACATACACCCTTATCAAACATGAATGTTCTCATTAAGGTGCCTGTGTCTTTAGTTCCTGTGTGATTAGTCCAGACCACCATAGCTAAATCAAAGCGCTGGGAGTTTATGTAGTAGGAGAAAGGTACAACCACCCAACGTTTGCAGCCCACTGTTAAAGTCTCATGAAAATGTCCAGCAGGTACACTTGTTAGGGAGCTTTATGTGAGAGCTGGTAGCTATGGCTTCTATAATATAGCGGCTACATTACCCTACTCCAGTCCTTGTGCTTTGACTGAGGGGCAGAATACAGGCAAGCTGTGGCGCTGGGTCGTATGATGTGCAGGTCCTGCTAGTTAGCTGTGGAGTCAGATCGTAGGGTAACCGTGGCATGCTGGACTTAGTGTTGCAATACTTTGCATTCAGAGTAACCATGCAGACCACGGCGGGAGACAAATGAGCAGCACTATTTCAGCCCGAGAGCCGTCAGAAAATAAATCAGGTGCCGGTGACGACATTCTTGTAGTTTCAAACCATAGCTCTACTGGTAGGGTGCAACTAACAGGAGTTGCTAGTGGTGCTGGTAGAGGCCCCGGTTCTCGCTGTTGAGAGCATGTTTCTTCCGCGTTAGCGGTGATAGGCTGCCATTGACCTGACTGTGTGTTCAGCTCTGCTGAATCCTCCATGTGGGGCCCAGGATATCTTTCATCGTCCATGTGTACAGTCACTGAACACTGAAGGGTGTCACGGCTCACATGCGGCGCGTCCGGCATATGTTTTCTAGTTGCCTCTGCCTCCTCACTTGTTAGCAGCGCAACTAGTCTCCCACTCATAGCTGTTCTAAGCACTGCTACTAGTTCGCCGTGGTGGACATCCATAGAGAGCGTCAGCCTGTTCAGTATAGAGATAATTTGCCCCTCCATTGCGTGTTATGTGTGTCCAATGGGAGTTACAGTGCATACATGTTCTAGAAGATGGCGTATCGCCTCACACAGCAAATGTAGCGGGCCAGAAAGAGTCTTGGGCTAGTGCAGGGTCTAGCGTTGTTTTCAAAGCCATTTTAGGATTCGGTACACTACACAGAGTTTAATAAAGATGAGAGCTGAAAATAAGATTCCTTAATGTGCTCAAAATAATAACATTTTTATATAAGCAACAGGAGCTCTGGAGAGATGCATCCCTCCAGTTCGGCAGTTGGCTCCGCCCCCCGATAATGCATTTCTAATGTTACAAACTACACTTAGGACTAGAAAAAAAGAAGAAAGCAAGGAGCACAAAGGGAAAAAAAGAAGAATCATCATGGTGCAGTATATCCAAATAAAATAGATAAATTTATTGTATACACTAATAAAACAAACTCACAAGTGCGACCTCAAACAATGTGAGGTATGTATTGAGCGTTGGTACAAGTGACTGGAGCGCTCCTTATATCCCTAGACCTACCTGTCTGCAGTAGCAACTGTCCGATGACACGTAAAGAGATATATAGGCGAGATCTATTACCCCAAAGCAGGTCCCTCATCCAGAATGGCAAACCCGTGTTGCCGGCAACGGTTTCTCTGACGAAGCGGGAGGAGTCCCGCAAAATGCATAAGGCCACGCCCACACACACGTACTGTGACGCCAAACCTCTTCCGGTCTGCGAGAAACCGTTGCCGGCAACAATGGTTTGCCATTCTGGATGAGGGACCTGCTCTGGGGTAATAGATCTCGCCACATCTCGCCCATATATCTCTCTACGTGTCATCGGACAGTTGCTACTGCAGACAGGAAGGTCTGGGGATATAAGGAGCGCTCCAGTACAGAGTGGAGTCACTTGTACCAACGCTCAATACATACCTCACATTGTTTGAGGTCGCACTTGTGGGTTTGTTTTTATAGTGTATACAATAAATTTATCTATTTTATTTGGATATACTGCACCATGATGTTTCTTCTTTTTTTCCCTTTGCGCTCCACACTTTCTTCTTTTTTCTAGTCCTAAGTGTACATCATTCACCGATATCACACCAGTGATTTAAAAGGGAGCTGCATAGTAAGGAGAGACGTTTTTGGCTGTCTTTGGACATTGTGACACGTTCACGGAAAGACTCTACCTGCAGAAAAGTAGGAACATTACATGAAGTTTGGAATGTGATTTATTTGTTCCTGAATGTATTATGATTCTGTTGCATTTATTATTTTTTTGCATGTAATTTTTTAAGAATAATTCTAATATCCTGCAGTACTTGGCGCTTTTCAGTTGTTTGCTGAGTTGTTGTTACAAACTACATGGTGGGTTTATGCTCTCTTTGGCAGATAAGAAATTCATCCAAGTTAAAAGTACATTAAATATCTTGTAATTATCTTTTTGCTGAGAAGTCAATCTGTACTTGTCAATGGTGTAAACAAGGCCTAACTCAGTCATTGAGGCCTATTTATCAAGCTGTCAACTATGCTGCATTCGCCGGCACCAATACGCTCACCTAACATCGCCTAACATCGCGGCCGCAGACCTGAATACATTCTCCATATTTATAAAAAAAGCCGGCAAAAAGCTGCGCACCAAGTATGGGGTAATGAGCAGCGGACTGTTGTTAACTAACAGTCATCGATCTCGCTGCTATTCGGCTTTTTACCAACTTTATTTATACCCTGTCACTAAACACCGCCACTATACTAAAATGTTTAACCCCTATCCCACCACTCCTGGACCCCGCCGCAACTTTAATAAAGTTATTAACCCCTATCCCGCTGCCCCCGGACCCCGCCGCAACCTAAATAAAGTATTACCCTATCCCGCTGCTCCCGGACTCCACAGCAACTAAATAAACATATTAACCCCTATCCCGCCGCTCCAGGACCCCACCGACACTAAATAAATGTATTAACCCCTAAACCCCTGACCTCCCATATCAATACCACTTACTAAACCTATTAACCCCTAAACAGCCAACCCCCCATATCGCCATAAACTAAATTAAGCAATTAACCCCTAAACCTAACAACCCGCTAACTTTACATTAAAATTACCTCATCCCTATCTTATAATAAATTAAAACTTACATTTAGAATTAAAATAAACTATATTAAACTATTAATTAACCTATCCTATTATACTAAAATTACATTAAACTACCAATTAAATTAACTATATTACATATTTAAAAACCTAACCCTACTCAAATTATTTAAATCTACAATTAAAAATTACTAAATTACAAAAAAATAAACGCTTAGTTACAAAAAATAAAAAAACACAAAGTTACAAAAACAAACAAACCACAGTATCAAAAATAAAAATGAATTACTCCTAATCTAATAGCCCTATCAAAATAAAAAAGCCCCCCAAAATAAAAAAAACCTAGCCTACAATAAACTACCAATGGCCCTTAAAAGTGCCTTTTGCAGGGCATTGCCCCAAAGATATCAGATACCCATGCAACAGTAAAACCCACCACCCACACAACGAACACCCCCAAATAAAAACCTATCTAAAAAACCTAAGCTCCCCATTGCCCTGAAAAGGGCATTTGTATGGGCATAGCCCTTAAAAGGGCATTTAGCTCTTTTACTGCCCAGACCCTACTCTAAAAATAAAACCAACCCAATAAACCCTTGAATAAACCTAACACTAACCCCCAACGATTTACTTACAGTTTTCGAAGACCAGACTTCCATCCTCATCCAAGCGGGCAGAAGTGTCATCATCAAAGCCGGAAGAAGTCTTCATCCAGATGGCATCTTCTATCTTCATCCATCCAGCGCAGAGCGGGTCCATCTTCAAGGCATCCGGCGCTGAGCATCCTCTTCTTACGATGGTCACTGTAGAATGAAGTTTCCCTTTACGGTACATCATCCAAGATGGCGTCCATTACATTCCGATTGGCTGATAGAATTCTATCAGCCAATAGGAATTAAAGGGGAAAAAAGCCTATTGGCTGTTGCAATCAGCCAATAGGATTGAGCTTTTATCCTATTGGCTGATCCAATCAGCCAATAGGATTGAGTTTGCATTCTATTGGCTATTCCAATCAGCCAATAGAATGCAATACAAATGCCCTTTTCAGGGCAATGGGGAGCTTAGGTTTTTTAGATAGGTTTTTATTTGGGGGGTGTTGGTTGTGTGGGTGGTGGGTTTTACTGTTGGGGGTGTTTGTATTTTTTTTTACAGGTAAAAGAGCTGATTTATTTGGGGCAATGCCCCGCAAAAGGCCCTTTAAAGGGCCATTGGTAGTTTATTGTAGGCTAGGGTTTTTTTTTATTTTGGGGGGCTTTTTTTATTTTGTTAGGGCTATTAGATTAGGTGTAATTGTTTTTTTATTTTTGATACTGTGATTTTTTTTGTTTGTAACTTAGTGTTTTTTATTTTTTGTAACTTAGTGTTTTTTATTTTTTTGTAATTTAGTAATTTTTAATTGTAGATTTCAATAATTTGAGTAGGGTTAGGGTTTTTAAATATGTAATATAGTTAAATTAATTGGTAGTTTAATGCAATTTTAGTATAATAGTTAGGATAGGTTAATTAATAGTTTAATATAGTTTATTTTAATTCTAAAGGTAAGTTTAAATTTATTATAAGATAGGGATGAGGTAATTTTAATGTAAAGTTAGCGGGTTGTTAGGTTTAGGGTTTATTAGCTTAAAGGGATAGTCTACACCAGAATTTTTATTGTTTTAAAAGATAGATAATCCCTTTATTACCCATTTCCCAGTTTTGCATAACTAACACAGTTATAATAATATACTTTTAACCTCTGTGATTATCTTGTATCTAAGCCTCTGCAAACTGCCCCTTTTTTCAGTTCTTTTGACAGACTTGCAGTCTAGGCAATCAGTGCCTGCTCCCAGATAACTTCTCGTGCACGAGCACAGTGTTATCTATATGAAATATGTGAACTAACACCCTCTAGTGGTGAAAAACTGTTAAAATGCAATCTGAAAGAGGTGGGCTTCAAGGTCTAAGAAATTAGCATATGAACCTCCTTGGTTAAGTTTTCAACTAAGAATACCAAGAGAACAAAGCAGAATTGGTGATAAAAGTAAATTGGAAAATTGTTTAAAATTACATGCTCTATCTGAACCATGAAAGTTTATTTTGGCCTAGACTGTCCCTTTAATTTAGTTTATGGCAATGTGGGGGGCTGGCGGTTTAGGGATTAAAAGGTTTAGTTAATAGTAGTGATGTGGGAGGCCTGAGGTTTAGGGGTTAATAATTTTATTACAGTTGCGGCAGGGTCTGGGAGCGGCGGGATAGGTTAATACTTTTACTTAGGTATGGCGGTGTTGGGGAGCAGCAGAATAGTGCTTAATACATTTTATTTAGATTGCAGCGATGTCGGGGTGGCATATTAGGGGTGTTTAGACTCGGGGCTTATGTTAGGGTGTTAGGTGTAAACGGAATTTGTTTTCTACCATAGAAATCAATGGGATATCTGGCAGCATCGAACATAAGCTTTCGCTGCTTTCAGACTCCCATTGACTCCTATGGCATCCGCGGCCTCCAGGGTGGCGGATTGAAAACCAGGTACGCTGGGCTGGAATAGTGGTGAGTGTACCTGTTAGAAATTTTATAAATGGCAAAAGGTGTCAGATAGTGCCGAATTTGTATTCGAAACATCTGTAATGACGTAAGCATCGATCTGTGTCGGATTGAGACTGGCGGATCATATGTTACGTCACAAATTTTAACTTTTGTCAGTCTGTAGGATTTGATAACTAGGTCAAATCAATTTCTCCACAATTACGCTGGGGAATTCCGGCGTATTTGTGGTTGACAGCTTGATAAATAGGCCTCTTAGCCTTGGTAAAATCTGCATTGTTTTTCAGTATTTTATCTTATCCTCTCTACCAAAGCCAATTTGTGTTAGCCTTGCAAAGTCTGCACTTTGTGTATCAGTTTGTAGCCTTGAAAAATCCTCCATTTTACAGCAAATGATGCAAAATAATAAAGTATATTACAAATGTTTTTTGTTTCTTTTGTATTACACATAAACATTTTATATTACAATCTCAGTGTCCTTTATTTTGTTACGTAATTTATTAAATCAGAGCTGCCTAATGTTTTTTCTTGTGCAATACCTTAAATTGTTTCTGGTTTGTGCTAACATAGCTCTTTAACCCCAGTTATACTGAACATTATTACATGAGTCCCTTGTTTTCAGTCTAAAGTATGTTAAATCACTTCAGATTACTGAGGCCTAGTTTGCTATCACGTCCTGCTGAATTCTGGCAGGGCAGCTTTACTCACCCTACCATTATTATTCTGACACTTTTGGCAATGGCATTGTGTACAGTACACCTTTGTTTATGTTTCCTAGGCAGAAATCCAACTTAAGAGACTCTTGAAGCAAGCTGTATGCCAGTTTTATGGAACAATATATTTAGCAGTTATAATAATAATATTCAATGAATGAACAAAGAATTTATTTTGCAACGTGACACTTTGCCTAGTAATCGTGATGCAGCAATTGGTTATTTTCTTTAGACATGCAAAATTCAAAAAATATAAAATTATTAACTACAACATACATGAGGCTTGGAACACAAGTAATGGGAAAACCACATAATTTATAGCAAACCCACGTCAGTACATTGCCAAAAGCAAGTCAGGTGCCTTTGTTCATTAAGGAGAAGTCAGTAGGGGCAGTGAAAATAATAAATTATATAATTAACTTTTTAGTTCAAAATCTCCTCTTTTTGGCCCTTTTTTTGGTTGCATAAAATGTTTTAGCATCTACTTTGTAAATGTATACAATAAACTATTCCCTATAAACTGAATTATTAAAGGCCAGATTACGAGTGGAGCGCTAATTAATGCTCCTGCTCGAGCGTTAACTGCGATAAATGTAAGCTTTTACACTCGTCGGGTTGCGCTCGTATTATGAGTTGAAAGTAAACTGTTTTGACTTGTGAGCTAACCCGACGAGTGCAAAAAGCCGAACTTAAAATATTGTGAGCACATTCCCATATTCCCCCACAAAAGTCAATAAAGAAAAAAAACACCCTTCTTGCGCAAAAAACCTGATCACATATTCTCATGTGAACTAACCCGACATGAAAATACTAATATTTCACATTCCAATGTTCTGCACATAGCAGAATATGTTCTATGTATTCATAAATATTTATATATATATGGTATGATATTTTGGTACAATATATATCTATACCTATATATATATATATATATATATATATATATATATATACAGGTGACCCTCGTTTTACAACGGTTCAATTTACACCGTTTCAGAATAACAACCTTTTTTTCCAGTCATGTGATTGCTATTGAAAAGCATTGAGAAGCAGTGCATTTATTGAAATAGCCAGTAGGTGGAGCTGTCCACTTGTGTTGCAGCACCAGACCTGAGCTATCGAGCAGATTTCAAAGGAACAAGATCTTCCTGTCTATAAATCAGTCCAGATTGGAATGCATAGAAAGAACTGTTTGCAGAAAACTGCAAGTGAAGTCTGTGTTGTGTGATTATTTTATTAGGTTTATAATGCTGTTTAGAAAATGTTTTTGTTCATTTAACTTAGTTTAATTATATATTCTGTGTTGTGTGATTATTTTATTAGGTTTATAATGCTGTTTAGCATTTAAAGTCTTCATTTCAAAGCTTTAAAAATAATGTATTAGGTGTTACTTATGACAATTTTTAGAGGGGCCTGGAACCTATCCCCCTCACTTCCCATTGACTTATATTATAAACTGGGTTTCAATTTACGACGGTTTCAATTTACAACTATTCCTTCTGGAACCTAACCCCGGCGTAAACTGAGGGCTACCTGTATATATATATATATATATATATATATATATATATATATATATAATTATATATAGGTATAGATATATATAGATATTTACAGGAATAACTATTTAAAAATACATAGAACATACTCTGCTATGTGAAGAACAGTGCAATGACAAATATTTGCAGTAAATGCATAGTTCAAACCTTATTAAAAATTAATATTGCATAAATATGTTTTTTCAAGTTCATCTACTTAAAGGGCCATTATACACTCATTTTTTCTTTGCATAAATGTTTTGTAGATGATCTATTTATATAGCCCATAAAGTTTTTTTAAAAAAATAAATGTATAGTTTTGCTTATTTTTAAATAACATTGCTCTGATTTTCAGACTCCTAACCAAGCCCCAAAGTTTTATGTGAATACTGTCGACTACCTTCTCCAGCTTGCTCCTGTTTGTGTAAAGGGTCTTTTCATATGCAAAAGAAGGGGGAGGGTCTTATTTCCCACTTGCAGTGGGCTTTCCAGCTACGTTTTCAACAGAGCTAAATTGACAGCTTCTAAGTAAGTTTTTAAACAGTTTTATACTGGATTTTTATATCAGTATCTGTGCATCTTATTCTTTATAGTAGTGTCTATTACATGCAGTTATATGAAAATGAGTGTATACTGTCCCTTTAACTGCAAAGGGCTTCAATGCAATTATATATGTCTATATGTATGTACATATATATTTTTGTGTTTATACAGTATGTGTATACATGTCTGTAAATACATATATACACATAAACATTATATACAATATAACAATATCATTTAGACTATACTGCGGAGGTCAGAACAGTTGTATATATACTAGCAATGTTAACATGATCTTATCATCCTCCAGCAAAATGGCAATATAATAATAAGCAAAATTGAGAGGAGAAGCAAAAAATAGATAAATAATATAGCTAACACTGGTTTCTTCACCAAAGTGAGACTGATTTATGAAACAGTACCCTAAACCATAACAGCAGGTGCACAACTTTAAAAGAGAATATATAAACTAGGCGGCATCAGATCTCGCATAAAATGGCACATTACATATAAGCATGTCTAAACAGCAAAAATACAGCAAGTGTAGTATAACGCCAATAGTTAGTATCCTGAGTAAATGGCAAGACAACATACATGAATCCCTAATTGGATAATGAGGTATATAGAACATATGGCATGTAGGTCTGGTGCCAACAATGAAGGGGAATAACTTTAATACAACATCAAATTTTATATTGACTTTACATAAGATTTGGGTCAGAGTCTCCAATGATTAGATAAATAACATGACTATAGACTATCATTTTATATATTGATCCTATAACTTTTTATGCCTACATACATGTTTACTAGGTATGACCATGTCTCTGCCTGTTAACAGTTTGTTAAAAATGCCCATAAACCTATTAAGACTTAATAAAAATATATCACTCAAAAAACATGAACATTGTTAGTATTCATGGGATACTATTGATAGGGAGATATCAGAGTTGAATGTCTGTATCTACTCTATAGGGAAAACAAACTTTGAACTATAAGCTCAGAAGAGGATTGGACTCTCTAAACTGTGACTATGGGATATCAAACCTGGTCGTCATAAATACAGTCACTTCAGGATTTAACATGGATACAGGTGAGCATATTGTGTGAATCAAAGGTGGGCTTAGTGTCCATGACATTGAAACATGAGAGTGCAGATACTGGCACTGCAACAGCATATGGGGTATATGAGACCACGTGGGTGACTGACTGTATTGACTTAGATAAATCCTCTGCAATTTGGTCAAAATGTTGTAACAGTAAGTTCTCCAGCTCTTGAAATATTTGCATCTCCATGTTTACCATTGTTGACGATTTAGTAACTCTAAAAAGCCTCTCCACTCAGGGCCGCATAGGCCTCAACGCTCCGGATCAGATAAATGTGGTAGTTTCTCAAATATAACATAAAATGCTAAATCATAGATTGCAGAGTCCAGATAATTAGAATATGAGGTTAGATGACTCTTAGATTTACTGATAACTGGTGGATTAATATCAGTCTACACACAGCCACCCATATTGCGACCATTCAAGGTGCTGCCCGTTTAAAAGTGTAAAGATGTTGCTGCAGCACTGCAGCCATATTGATCTAGGCACACAAATTCTCCTACTCATATTTAGATATTCTCTTATAACAAGGACACCAAAAGAATGGAGCAAATTTGAGACTAAAAGCAAATTGGATAGTATTTTAAATAGCTTGTTATATCTTAGTCATGATAGTGTAATGTTGACTTGAGTGTCCCTTTAAGTACACTCATGATTACATGAGATAAAGTTAGTCATAAAATAAACTTAATCTGATTATGTATGTTTCAATGAAATTACTAAACTCTTTATTTCCTTAAACAAGATTTGCTTTCCAGAAGGCAATAAAATTCTTGTTCACCTGTAATATTTATTTAGTTCCAATGAAGGTGTGCTATGTAACAAAGACTTTAGTTGTTTAAGTGACATCATTTTTTTATAAAACCTTAATCTGAAGTTTGTAGTGCACACTGTGATTGAAACTTTCATGCAAATATTATTTATAATAGAATTAATATTGCAAAATACATCCGGAACTAAAAGGAAATCATAAAAGCACATTTTGTAATATTGTGTTTATAGCATTTATATAAAGAAAGGTTTTAGTAAGATTAGAAAACCTAATCCAATTACATGGTCAAATTTTTATATGTATATATGTGTTTTTATTAATTGTGGGAAGTTCGTTTCATTGTAAATTGTCCTAATATAAAATACAAGTTAAAGGAACAGTAAATACAAAATAATAAATAAATAATAGTATAGTATTATAGTACATAAACTTTCCTGATTCCAATAGTGCATGCAATTTTAAACAACTTTCCAATGTATTTCTTTGAACTAATTTGCGTTGTTCTCTTGGTATCTTTTGTTGAAAGGTAGGCTCAGGAGTAGCAGTTCCCTACTGGGAGCTAGTTGCTGATTGTTGGCTACACAAATAAGCCTCTTGTCATTGGCTCACCTGTATGTAGCACTAGCAAACAGCAGCTGTTCCCTCAACAAAGAATACCAAGGGAAAAAAGTAAAGTTGATAATAGAAATACATTTGAAATTTGTTTAAAATGGTATGCTCTATTTAAATCATGGGGGGGGGGGATGTAGGTTTCATGTCCATTTAAATTAGGATTAGATTAAAGTTATTATCTTGAGCATAATATGACAGCAACATTTTTTTTTTATTAATGTTAATCATAGTCATATAGTGCTCAAGACAAGTGTAGGCTCCCAGGCCTATCTCAGTATGCTCTCATGGAAAGGAACTAAGTTGCAATAAAGGACACCAAAATAAATAGGTACATTTGATAATAGAAGTAAGATTTTGGATTTTTTTTTATACTAAAAGTTTAATTTGATTTGCAGGTCCCTTATAGGTGTGCCATGGTGGGATAATAAGTTTCATTATTAGCCAAAAAATCCCGTCCCTTTGTTACCAGGACCTAATCTGTTGCATATATTAGCATAAATACCACAGTATTAAAGGGACAGTAAAGTCAAAATAAAACTAATGGATTGGATAGAATATTGAATTTTAAACACTTTCCATTTTAGTTATATTATAGATGTTGCTTAGTTCTCTTGGTATCCTTTGTTAAAGAGTAGGTCTAGGTAAGCTCAAGAGCGTGCACGTGTCTTTAGCAACCTGGCAGCAGTGTTTGTAACAATGTATATAGAAATGCTGCCATAGACTGCTATAGACACATGCACCCTCCTAAGCTACTATCAGACTACCTAGCTCTTCAACAAATGATACTTAAAGAACAAAGCAAATTAAACAGTAGAAGTAAATTAAAAAGTTGTTTAAAATTTCACATTTTATCTGAATCATGAAAGCTTAATTTGGACTCTTCTGTGCTTTTAAGACAGTAAAGACAAACTTTCATTATTTATAGAATGCAATTTAAAAAACGTCTTAATTTAATTATTTTATCTAATTTGCTTTGTTCTCTTGGTATCCTTTGTTGAAAAGCATACATAGGTAGGCTCAGCAGCAATGCACTGCTGGGAGCCAGCTGGTGATTGGTGGCTACATACATATGCCTCTTCTTACTGGCTAACCAGATGTCTTCACATAGCTACCAGTAGTGCATTGTTGCTCAGGAGCTGATTTTCACTATGGGCTTTATTTATTAAGGTGCGTATGCAGATTTGGAGACCCTTTGCTGCTGGCTTGCATCAGACCACTGCTTCTGAAATTTTATGCCAGCTCTTAACTGGTGGATTCAAATCAACCCGGACATATTGGCTCGGGGTGATTGACAGCCCCTACTCATGTGCCATTGGGCTATTGTGAGCGGGGGAGAAACTTTGCACAAACACACACTTGTGCAATGTCAAACACGGGCAGCATATTGCTACCGGCTTTCTGCAGAAACAAACCTTGTCCGTCTGGACTTTATTAAATGGGGCCCTATGAGTTTAATCTCTTTGCAAGCAACAGTACAATAGTAAAATGCCCTAAAATATGACCCTATTGTACTTCTTTAATACATAATATAAAATTCTCACTTCATTCCATTGCAACACAAATAAGTATTTTTGTACTTTAACTAGAGCGGGTTCTATTGTCTAAGGAAAAGAGTTACAAGCAATAACTTACCCCTAAATATAATAAAATACCATAGAAAAAAAACTTCCAGAAGAAACATCTTTTCAGTGCGTTAATTAATTTGGGATTTTTCTTTGAAGTTGCCAGCTCCCTGTCCCATTCTCTAAAAGAAAGAAAACAAAAAAAAACATCATTATCCGGCATGTGTAAAGTTTACTTCTAACATTGCTGAACAGACACAGGTATTTCCAAGGAAACTTTGAAAGCTCAGTAAATAGGCCATAAAAAAAGAAACAGCACTAGGATCCAACATTATGGTCTTGATAACGTAAGTTCAGTATTGATTCATTCACATATCTGGCAGATTTAAATACCTAACCATAGATCTCACGGCAGGGAGTTAATTCAGTTAAAGGTCACATTGAATTATCATTTTTTTTAATAAAAAACTGCCAGGATATGTAGTCTTGATGCACAAATAACAGGCAAATTAAGTTTTTGGATTTTCTCCAATACATAGCAAGTTGAAAACAAAGACAAACTATTCTAACTTGTAACAATGCAGACGTAGATTACTTGTTGACAGTAACATCTTCTCGAACAATGAAAACCTAAACTATATCAAATACTTTCTTACATTCTATGACTAACACTGTTGTTAATTACAATATATCTACAGTATATGTTTTGATAAACTTTATAAACTGAAAAAGCAAGACAATTTTCATAATATTGCAGGTTTGTTTAGTTCCTTTCTAAGAATTGAATTGCAAGTGCAATTATTTGCAGATATGTGATAGATGCACCTGCAATATATTAACAGCTATCTATCTGAACGGTGTTATATGAATCAGATCTATTTTTGCATTTTCCATTATTAGATCAAGAACCAAATAATATGGGGCAGAACTTTAAATAGTTCTTGACATGAATCTGTTGGCTGGAAGCCATACTTTGCATTTGGAAAAAATAATAATAAAAGAAGTAACAAGCATAAAATATTTTGCAATTATCAAACCAACCATCTTCTGTGAATACATTAACACCTTATTTGCTGCAAGTTTATATGAACAACCCCTCCCCATCCTTTTCTTATTTGGAGAAACCACACTGAACAAGGACTGTCATTTTTGCCAACAACACTTGGTTTGCTTTGCATTATCTTATGCCAAGTGATGAGGCCAAATAAGAACATATATGCAGCAGGGTTAGTCTTGTGAAGTCTGTAGTGTTTACTTCCGATTCTCATAATTAGAAAACCCACTACAATGAAAGGAACATTTATTATTTCAGGTCTTTTAGGTCCTTTACCTACCTGTGAAAACCAACCTGCTTTTATCCAGGATGGTTATGGCTTTTTATAGAATATCATTAGCAACATCATAAATATGTTAAATTTTGATGGTTGTCTTTGTTCTGTCTTACCAAATAATATTAGTCTATTGGGTTAATTCTTAAAGGGATTAAAAGCAGACACGCTAAGGTTGTATTCTGCCTCTTCTAAGCATGAGCAGAACCAGACTTCCTGTCTCTCCAACTTTCAATGATTGGTAAACCAGCTCATTTTACTCTAGAAGATTTATGACATCAAGCTAGATATGTCTTACTGTAGAGACCCCAGCCCCCTTACAAGAAGTAATGGACAATGCATTCATTAAGTTAAAGAAATAGAAATAAAAGGTCAAATCTATTTTAAATTATGAATAATACATATTTAAAGAATTTCTAGAGTATAAGCTTTATATGTTTTTTTTATTACAACAATGAAACAGACTGTTTATATCCATTTAAATGCAGTGCATACCTATATGCTGATATTTGTTATTCTATTGTGCATTGTATAAATCTTTCTAATGTTCTCAATTATACAGCAGCGTAGAATTAATCCTGCAAAGATCATGCATTTGCAAATATGTATACACGTCATCATGATCATATGCTGAAAAATTGTATAATTTGGCCAATTGCAGATCAAGTTATCTTACTTTTATGTTACTTCATGTTCAAAAGTTTTAATGAACCTCTGACATACCATTAAAGAAGAACAACCTTATCATTTGTGGGGCCCTGGGCAAGACAAATTTTCTGGGCCCCTCAGCCCAGTGTTCTCATTCACCCCTGTATGCCCTGCCCCCTGTCCCAACATTCACTGTACCACTATAAAGAAAAAAACTGTATATACACCTCCTGGTACCATAAACGCTCTTCATCAACTAAATACATGATATACAATGCACCTTCTCATACCGTCACCCCTGAAAGTGCGGGCCCCCAAAAGCGTGGGGCCCTGGGTGGGTGCCCCTCTCAGACAGGCCTGCCATAAAAAATGTTAAATGTTTAAAAAATAAACACAATTTCATATTATACTTGATTTGCCTGGCAGCCAATGCATTTCAAGACATTGGGGCCGAATTATCATTGTGCGAGCGGACATGATCAGATATTGAGGATCATGTCCGCTGCACATCGATAAATGCCAACAGCATACGCTCTCGGCATTAATCATTGCACCAGCAGTTCTTGTGAACTGCTGGTGCAATACCGCCCCCTGCAGATTCGAGGCCATTCATCCGCTAGCAGGGGGTGTCAATCAACCCGATCGTATTTGATCGGGTTGATTTCTGGCGATGTCTTTCCGTCGCCTCAAAGCAGGTGGACAGGTTATGGAGCAGCGGTCTTTAGACCGCTGCTTCATAACTTGTGTTTCCGACGCACCTGAAGGCTCGCCAGAAACACAGAGCTTGATAAATATGCCCCAATGTATTTACTAAAGAGGAACTGCTACAATATATGACATATAATTTAATGGTTATTAAAATATAAAATCATGTGTCATTGTTGTATAAATAAATGAATGTTTGGTCACGTGGAGTTATTTACACATTCAATGAACATTGCACCTGTGCCTAAAATTATGCAGAGTGCTATTAGGAAGAGATCAAATACCAGATAAAAATTTTTATATCTGTTTCATCTGCCATTTCTGGGGAAATACATTATTTATGTACTGGTTTACCATACCTCTCCAATCTTTCTGAAAGGTTATCTGCACTATCATCTGTAGGGATTTGATAAATATCTGATAATTCCAGACGCTGCCTGTAACCTTTCCTCAGAATTGGCTTGGTCCAACTGAAAAACAAATAAAGCATTTCAATAACAAAACAATCTCACAAAATAATAATAACAACACAAAAATGGATAGTGTCTACTTCTAGAATACTAGAAGATTACAATCTAAACTTCAAAAGTTAACTTTTTTACACGTTTGAACTCAAGCTAAATGTATGGGAAAGTAAAATGTTGCACCTATTTATCAAGGTTTTTTGTTTTGTTTGTTTTTTCCTGACTTTTAGGATTCAGATAGAGCCTGTCATTTTAAACAACTTTCCAATTTATTGCTATTATCAAATGTTTTGTTCAAGAGTCAGGAGCAGCAATGTCCTACTGGGAGCTAGCTAAACACATCTGGGGAGCCAATGACAAGAAGAATATATGTGCAGCCATCAATCACCAGCTAGCTACCAATAGGATATTACTGGTCTGGAGTTTACTTAGATGCGCATAAAAAAAGGAGGATGCAACAAAACAAAGCAAATTTGATAATAGAAGTAAACTGGAAAGTTATACTTTACTGACCTTTTAAGCACTATGCATGTAACATAGTAACAGTAGATGAGGTTGAAAGAAGACAGTGTTTTAAAATAAGTTGTCTACTGGGTAGGAATGTGTTTGTGGCACTCACTGCGCATGCGCTAGAGGCCCAACCTCCTTAAAACAGCTGATTTACAGGGGTCGAGGAAATATATGTCACCACATTCCTGAGCGCACGTTACTGGTTGCAAAATCAGACAGTACAAGCTG